>NW_024400003.1:0-240641 GCF_905171765.1 Bufo bufo
TCGATTATTTTTGCGACGTTTGTTGCACTGTACACAAACAAATATCGACACGGGTGTATGCAGTTTTGTAAAGCGTGCCAAAGACCGAATTGTGTTCAGCAGTCTAAGGCTACTTTCACACTTGCATTCGGGGCGGATCCGTCTGGTGTCCGCACAGACGGATCCGCTCCTATAATGCAAACGATGGGATCCGTTCAGAACGGACCCGTCTGCATTATCATGAACAAAAAAATCTAAGTGTGATTGTTAGTCAGACGGATCCGTCTTGACTTTACATTGAAAGTCAATGGGGGACGGATCCGTTTGAAATTGCACCATATTGTGTCAACGTCAAACGGATCCATCCCCATTGACTTGCATTGTAAGTCCGGATCCGTTTGGCTCCGCACGGCCAGGCGGACACGAAAACGCTGCAAGCTGCGTTCGGTGTCCGCCTGCTGAGCGGAACGGAGGCCAAGCGGAGCCAGACTGAGCGGATCCGCATCCACCCAGAATGCATTGGGGCTGTACGGATGCGGTCGGGGCCGCTTGTGAGAGCCTTCAAACGGAGCTCATAAGCGGAACCCCGAACGCAAGTGTGAAAGTAGCCTAATAATACACGTTGCCCGATCTGTAGGACGTATTGTCGTTAAGAGGATTGTTTTGAAACACATAGAAACCTGGCACTTAGGGCTCTTTCACACTTGCGTTCTTGTCTTCCGGCATAGAGTTCCGTCGTCGGGGCTCTATGCCGGAAGAATCCTGATCAGGATTATCCAAATGCATTCTGAATGGAGAGAAATCCGTTCAGGATGCATCAGGATGTCTTCAGTTCCGGAACGGAACGTTTTTTGGCCGGAGAAAATACCGCAGCATGCTGCGCTTTTTGCTCCGGCCAAAAATCCTGAACACTTGCCGCAAGGCCGGATCCGGAATTAATGCCCATTGAAAGGCATTGATCCGGATCCGGCCTTAAGCTAAACGTCGTTTCGGCGCATTGCCGGAGCCGACATTTAGCTTTTTCAGAGTGGTTACCATGGCTGCCGGGACGCTAAAGTCCTTACAGCCATGGTAAAGTGTAGCGGGGAGCGGGGGAGCAGCATACTTACCGTCCGTGCGGCTCCCCGGGCGCTACAGAGTGACGTCAGGGCGCCCCAAGCGCATGGATCATGTGATCACATGGATCACGTCATCCATGCGCATGGGGCGCTCTGACGTCATTCTGGAGCGCCCCGGGAGCCGCACGGACGGTAAGTATACCGCTCCCCCGCTCCCCGCTCCTACTATGGCAACCAGGACTTTAATAGCGTCCTGGGTGCCATAGTAACACTGAACGCATTTGGAAGACGGTTCCATCTTCAAATGCTTTCAGTACACTTGCGTTTTTCCAGATCCGGCGTGTAATTCCGGCAAGTGGAGTACACGCCGGATCCGGACAACGCAAGTGTGAAAGAGGCCTTAGTGATAATGCTCTTTGTAAGAAAAAAAACTTTTTGCGGATTTTGTTACAAATATATAGACTGCGGCGATGATTACAAATGTAACGGTTTAAAATGCACCATCTGCGGCGGACAGGTTGACAAATCTGACGGCCATGTTTGTTACATGCAGCCATACAACCCCCAAAAAATGACTGACAAGTATATCTTTCACGATTTTGAATGCATGCAAGAAACAGGCTTGCATATACCCAATGTCACGACGGGGAGTGGGGGAAACCCCCACCGTGCGGTGTCAGAGGGTAAAGCCTGGCCAAAAGGAGTAATAAGGGAGCAGGTCCCCTCCTACCGCGTCCCTAATCCTCTCCCTGACTCCTCACCGTATGAGCGGACCCCGATGTTAGGACGGCTCATACTCAGGATACCTAAAGACGCTATGCCGCCCTGGTAATCCCTCACCAAGGAGCAGGGAAGAGACGACCTGTTCATCCCAGTCATGGAGGAACAGGAGTCTCTATCTGAGGCCAGGCTGCAAGGAGAGGGGAACACATACAGCTATAGAGATGGCAGGTAAGTGAGACAGTAACACACTTACCTGCCACAGACACACTGACTGGAACCCGTGCACTAGTGCTGGTGTCCACACAAACATTAAGGACACAGCACACACCACAACCACACAGGAACCCAGGACACCCATAGCTGCAATAAACGTGAGACACCATGAGAACATCTATGACCACAAGGGTGGCCCTGACTGGACAGATGGACTATGAAGACCAGGAGGATAGCTCCAGCATACACCATGGCTGGAGTACCCCCCCAGCTTCAGGCATCCAGCAGAGGCTAAATAGCCCAAGCAGCCGCCCCCACACACACATAAACCCAGTGTTCACCAAACACTAGGAAGGGAGTTAACCCTTCCAACACCAGACAGAGGAAGGAAGCCACTAAAAGGGGAAGTGCACACACAAGCATACAAAGCTACACGTTGCCGCAGGCAACAACATGCGTGGCAACCATGTCACGGCAATCACCCAGAAGGCCGAGACACAGCCACCGCATGCACACACAGCAACACATTGCCGCGAGCAACCGCAAGTGTAGCAACAGTGTCACAGCGCACACCATAGGCCGTGACACCCAATTTCATTTACGCAACCACACTATACGGCCCAAACTCCTGGCATTTTAGCGGAAAATCCTGTACTCGTTACTTTGTGCGATTTTTTGCCGACGGTAAGTTTTCAGGGTACACGTTCATAGCGCACAATGCAGGCCGCTACGACGCTTATTTTGTTTTACATGAGTTGATTAATGAAAAATGTTAAATTGATATTATAAATCAAGGCGGTCGGTTAATGTGCGTTACCCTGAAAGACTTAAAAATTTGATTCATAGACTCGCTGAATTTCATGCCTATGAAGCTCAGCAAGATGCCCGAGGCTATGGGTTTTTCAGGCGCCAAGGGTCACTTCCCGCATTTTTTCAACACAGCAGAAAATCAATACCGGCCGCTAGGTATTACGGCGTCGATTACATAATGCCCGGTGAGAAAAAAGAATTCACGGATTGGTACGAGAAACATAAAAATGAAGAGTTAAGAGCCTACTGTAAGCAGGATGTTGAGGTTTTGAGAAGGGCTTGTGAGTGTTACAGGGACACGATTATGGCCATGACGGAACAAAAAGTTCTGCAATACATTAAACGTGAAAAGAAATACAGAACGGTCACTAAATGTATTGATCCGCTCCAACTTATCACATTGGCATCCATGTGCATGGCTATGTACCGGTTTAAATACCATAGCGATTGTCCCTGCAGATAACAAGACCCAGAAACGCTTTTCAACACCCGCTATACAGTGGCTCATGTACATTGAACATGCTGAAGGCATTTCTATACAACACGCGTTAAAGGGCGGTGAAAAAAATGTTGGTAAATATTTTTTGGACGGGCATGCGTTTGCTAACGGTAAACACACAACGCTTTTGAATTTCAGGGCTGTTTTTATCACGGGTGTCCTGTGTGCTATAACGAGCATGACAGCAACGAGCTTACTAAATCGTCCTACGGGCAGCTGTACCAATCTTTCCTAGTCAGGAAAAGCCGACTACAGAGACAAGGATTGTGGCGGAACCCACCTCGCCACTGGCCATTGGAGAGGCCTGGCTGCCCGCCTCCTACCTACTGACTATGGCCCCTGTGAATTTGTACGTTGAATGCAAGTTTGGGCATGTGTATTTTGTATTGCGTGTGTTGTGGACTGTTATATATCTTGCTCTTACTGTAATTGGTTGCTAGGTTACAGGCATGGCTATTCTGTGCCTCTTCTCCTCCCCTTTTTTCCTGTTCCATTGTTTCCCCAGCAATGTGTTGTCTCAGGGACACAGAGAGACCAGTTTAAACCAGCTGCTCTGTCCCCTCCTCCTTCCCATCAGCCCTTGCTATTGTCTGGCCCCACCCTTCCTTGTAACCAGAGTCCTCTAGGTGCCTATTGTATGTAAATGATGGCTGTTGGGGATTTAAAGTAGTGTTGCTGTGTCTAGAATAAAGTCAGTTCCTGTTTAAACCCTCAATGTGAAGTGTCGTCTCATGCTTGGGGGAGTTTTATTGCATGCTTCCCAGTTTGACTGCTAGGAGTTGAAAAACCTATTCGTATGGTTTCCTATTCCACTGTCTACAGCATTCATAGGCTTGAGAGGATTTCTAGGCTTCTTCGTTTCGGTGATTGTGGTGTCTGCCAGAGTGCTTGGAAACCTCAGGAAACGCTAGGAGCAACCGTCAACGGAGGTACTCAGTCTAGGGGTGCCAGGTGATCCGTTACAAGGATTTACGGTCCGCGTCCTGTTGGAACACGAGTGGCGGGAAATTGATTGCAAACAATCGGGGGGTCAAAGACTCCTTTGGAACCTCGGACTCACTTTACGGCTGTCGCACTAACGACGTTAAACTTGATCACAAGTGTCAGGCCGATGAAACTCTGCCATTATACCGATTTCACCAGTCTGTACCCTTTTGTTAATAAAACGAAGACTAACCCTGTCGTACACCCAAAAATCATTTATGAACATTTAGGTTACATCAAAAAAATACTTTGGCTATTTGCCCAGAGATAAAGTGTACCCGCCCAGAGATTTATTTTTTCCGGTCCTGCCTGAATGCTAAATAAAAAATGTTCCGCTATTCACACATGCGCCTCGAACTGTCAGAAAGACATTTGCAGCCACACAGACGACGAGCTGTCCCTAACCGGTACATGGTGCACCATAGAACTAGTTTTAGCTGTTAAACAAGGTTACAGGATCGCCGAGATCTACGAGGTCTGCATTTTCCGAACACAACAGACGATCTGTTCGCCCTGTACATCAAATACACCTCAGAGATAAACAGGAGGCTTCCGGTTATCCGTGTTGGTGTAAAACGGATTCTGAAAAAACGGCTTACATAGCGCATTTAAAAAAAAAGAAGATGTCCGCTTGCGATCTGATAAGATAGCTGTAAACCAGCAAAAGACAAATTTCAAAACTGTTCCTAAACTCTTTGTGGGGTAAGTTTGGCCAGCGCTCTAACTTGTCACGTACCAGCATAGTCACGGACCCTGACAAACTTTTCAAATTAGCTTTTGTGCCGTACTACGACCTCTCCGAGGTTAATTTCATCGATGGCGATACGGCCGTAGTCAATGACGCTCACATTACCGAGTTTGTATCCGCTGGCCAAAGACTTACGGATACAAACTTAACAACGGGAAAACCGTATTGAAGGTTAAGGGTATAACACTCAACGTCGCTAACAACGGCTTGTTAATTTGACAGTTTTAAAAGACCTTGTGTTGGATTACTCACACAACACCGACCCCGAGACGCAGAAAACAATAGGTATCGAGCAAGACGGCATTTTCAGAAATAGGAAGCGCTTGACCATAGAGACAAGACCGTTACGTAAAACGCAAAAGTGCGTCTACACAAAGAGACAGCTGACAGCTGACTTTACAACGGTGCCTTTTGGCTATTAAACATGACTGCGCAATTTCAACACCCTTTTTCGTGTATTCTAGCAGGACCCTCAAATTCTGGAAAGAGTTTTTTTGTTAAAAAGTTATTAATACACTTGGATACGTTAATGTGGCACAAACCTGATAATGTCATTTGGTTTTACGCGTGTTGGCAGAAATTGTATGATGAATTAACCCGTTTGTTTACAAATATCAGGTTTATCGAGGGGGTCCCGCAAAATTTTACAGACGCTGATCTACTTCCAACGGACAAGGTAAATTTGGCTGCTGTTTTTTTTTTAACTTCAATCACTTTATTGATATACAAAACGAATACACACAAGATATTCAAACTTAATATAATTAATGCCATTTTAAACCCCCCCCCCCCCCCCCCCCCCCCTGCGATGCGTCCACCCCCCCTAAAGGGCAGAGAAGGAACTGGAGAAGGAAGAAAGAAAAGGGAAGAGAGAAAAGAAAGGGGAAGAGAGAAAAAAAATAAAATATATATATATAGATACAGATACAAATACAGTTAAGTCAACACTTCCAGTCGTCCCATATCTTAGTCCATTTCTCTAGTGCATCTCTCTGCTTTTAACCTTCTTAACCAAGTTTATCCAGTTGTTTACCTCTGGAGTATGGCGTGCAAACCAGCTCCGACTAATCAGAACTCTGGCCAATAATAGTGTTCTACCTAACAGAATCTTTTGATATTTATGGCTACCTATTAACGAAAAGTCATTCAGTAAGAACAATTGTGGCTCCAGAGGAATCCATATTTAAATTATGGATTTAAAATTTACGCTGTAAACACTAGGGGCCTCAGACCCCTTTATAAGTTGAAAGACCTGTCCGACGAGTTCATTGAAGGCTCGTTCTACCCGGAGGAAGTCCAAAAAGTAACCCTCGACAAGCTACGGGTTTACAGGATAGAAAAAATACTGAAAAAGAAGAAAGTTCGGGGAAAAACGTTGTGTTTTGTAAAGTGGATAGGATACCCTGACAAGTTTATCTCTTGGGTGCCTGAAAAACAGTTGATGCGTCTGTAAACTATGGAGGACGGATCGTTTTTTATCACGCTACCCTGCAATACCTCCGCCAAACTTTATCCCGAAAACAGCATCGCCGATTACACCACTAAGTTAGCAGAAGCGGTCCATCTTCGCGGCCCTTACGAAGTGGCTTTAGTGGAGATTCAGTATCCACATACATGGGAAACCTTTGGCCCCGGAGATGGTGTGTTCTACATAGCGCATCGCGACGAGCCGATCCACAAGCTTTTTGTTAAATCGGGTTATTACTCCAATATGCACGACTTCATCAAAGCCATTAATAGCAAACTTGAATCTATAAAAATACCTCCCGATCAACTGCGTCTAAGATACGACGATATTGACAGAACCGTTTATGTAATGAATTCACCATTATACAAGTTCATGCCTTGTGTGAAGTTGGGGAATATTTTGGGGCTGCCGGGGTATTCGCAAGCTCCGTCGCTCAAGAATGTAGACACCGAGCACATCGCTCTCCGCTACAAAGGACCCGGCTTACCTGTTTTAGAACATCCTGCTGGTGGTATAAAGGGGCTTGCTCTAGTTTCATCAAAAGAGAAAAAAATTCATCCAGATATTAAAGCCGGTTTTTATACAATGTTTGTTTGTACAGAAATCGTCCAACATCAACTTGTTGGCGATAGTTACGTACAACTTTTAAGAACTGTCAAGTTAGGCGGTAAAAATGGTGAGATTACATAACGCAAGCCGGTCATGGATTGGACGGATTTCACGGTACAGAATTCATGCATGGTTCTGGCCTCGCCGGGTTATTTCGGGGGCTGTTCCGTCGTGTCGTTCCCTTATTTAAGAAAGTCATGAAGCTTGTAAAGCCGCACGTGAAAACAGCCACCCGTAACATCGCTAAAGACGTTGTCACTACGGCGTCGACAGCCTTTATGGATCGTATAAATAGGTTGACGCAAGGCCAGGAGGGCTCTGGTGTCGTACAAATACGTAAAAAACATGTAAAAGAAAATGTGAACGCACTGCCATTGTCTTAATAACTTTTATGAATAAAGTAGCACCACCTAAGAGACGTCGCCGCCAGAAAACAAGAAGTCGTTCACCGAGCGACATCTTCTAGTCAGACGCTATGGCTTTCGTGCATGACGCCTCCGCCGAGTACGCCAAATCAGATTGGACATCTTTTAAATACCGCCTACACAAACAAGCATTGAAAAATCGCTTTATGTAGAGGTGCAGCCAATCGCCGCAATCACTGACAATGCCCCTTTGGAATTCTACATCACGGGCAGCGGTGAATATTATTACGACCTTAATAACACATTGTTACACGTCGTTAGCAGAATCGTTCATCCTGATAACACACCCATACCAGAAGGCTCCCGCGTTGCACTTATTAACTACCCTATAGCGAGTCTTTTTAATCAACTGGATATAACGCTCGGCGACACGTTGATTTCAAGAAGCGACAACCTTTATACGTATAGAGCGTATATAGAGGCCCTAATAAATTATAATTCACAAACTTTAGCGTCCCAATTTACAGCCCGGGTTCTCGACGGGCGTAATGTCGGTTTCAGCAAGAGAGCACAGTATTCCGCACGCTCTAGAAGTGTGGAATTAATGGGCCCCATTTACGCCGATATATTTAATCAACCGAAGTTAATACTGAACGGTTTAGATCTAAAGATAAAATTGACCAGAAACAATTGCCTTATGTCGGCCGAGGCGGCCCATTTTAAAGTCCAAATACAGCACGCTTCCCTGTTTGTCAAAAGAGCACAAGTATCGCCCGCTGTAAGAATCGGTCACAGTCGCGCTCTGTTAACAGCTAACGCAAAGTACTCGATCGACCGGGCGTCGCTTAAAGTGTATAGCGTACCCGCCGGTACTCGCATATCTAACCACGAGAATATTTTTCTCGGAAACCTACCAAAAACAGTAATACTAGCGTTTGTGGATAACGAATCATTTTCCGGGAGTTACCAAAGAAATCCTTTGTGCTTCAACCACTATAATGTGAATTATGCAGCCTTATATTTGGATGGTCAGATACCCGCAAAACCTTTTCAACCTAGCTTCCAAGACGAATCAGCTGTTCGTGAATATATGGCCCTAGTACATATTTCGGGGAACACAAGGCCGACAACGCTTTATCCGTCGATCGGCACGAGTTTTTGAACGGTTACACTTTGTTCGCTTTTGATTTATCGCCGGATCAAGAGCCCGGCGGTCATTTCTCTCTAGTAAAAACTGGCAATCTGCGAGCTGAAATTAGATTTGCCGAACCGATTGCGAACACAATTAATATGATTGTATATTCAGTTCATGAAAATATTATTGAAATAATTAATCGTCGGGAGGTATTATATGATTTTCAATAGACATGAATAATTATGAAATTGCTTGTGTTATTAAAGCGGATATTAACGCCCGGCGCATATTTAAAGGTGTATTTCCGTGCGATTTATTACCGAGGGATAAAATCATCGACAGGCCCGCGGCATACATTGTAAATACGGATAATTCGTATCAGCGGGGGAAGCATTGGATTTTAATTATATTATACACGCATGATGTATCTATTGTTTTTTATAGTTATGGTTTATCACCCGCAAATGAAATATTTCCTGGCGACTTTATGAAGTTTTTATATAAAAATTCTAAGACTATAAGGTATCAAAACAGACAAATACAAGATGCCGTTAGTACGGTCTGCGGCCGTTACTGTATCTATATCTTACAATGTCTCGCTAAAGGAATGTCTTTTGAAAATGTGTTAAAAATGTTCACTAACGATTTTAGAAAAAATGACCGTATTGTGCGTTCATTTGTAACAAAACGCATGAAACGATTATGTATACGATGCTGTAATTACAATCAAACGTGTCTGTCCCTATGGGACTGTTGTAAATAAGGAAAATTAATAAATCTTTTTAAAACTAATTTAATTTGTCATCGTTTGATTTTTAATGCTATTATTAAATTAAATTAATATTAAATCAATATAAATTGAATATCAAGCAATATAAATTGAATATCAAGCAATATAAAAGGGGCGGGGGTATCTGTATAAAAGGGGGCGTGGTACCTGTCACTTTGCAGTTTGATGAAAAATATGCCCCCTTACTACTCTGGACTATTCCTTAGGTGGAGGGGACAGATACTGGGTTTACTGGACTATTCCTCAGTCGGAGGGGCAGATACTGGACTATTCCTCAGGTGGAGGGGGCAGATACTGGACTATTCCTCAGGTGGAGGGGGCAGATACTGGACTATTCCTCAGGTGGAGGGGGCAGATACTGGGTTTACTGGACTATTCCTCAGTCGGAGGGGCAGATACTGGATTATTCCTCAGGTGGAGGGGGCAGATACTGGGATACTGGACTATTCCTCAGGTGGAGGGGGCAGATACTGGGTTTACTGGACTATTCCTCAGTCGGAGGGGCAGATACTGGACTATTCCTCAGGTGGAGGGGGCAGATACTGGGTTTACTGGACTATTCCTCAGTCGGAGGGGCAGATACTGGACTATTCCTCAGGTGGAGGGGGCAGATACTGGGATACTGGACTATTCCTCAGGTGGAGGGGGCAGATACTGGGTTTACTGGACTATTCCTCAGTCGGAGGGGCAGATACTGGGTTTACTGGACTATTCCTCAGGTGGAGGGGCAGATACTGGGTTTACTGGACTATTCCTCAGGTGAAGGGGGCAGATACTGGGATTACTGGACTATTCCTCAGGTGGAGGGGCAGATACTGGGTTTACTGTACTATTCCTCAGTCGGAGGGGCAGATACTGGGGATACTGGACTATTCCTCAGGTGGAGGGGGCAGATACTGGGTTTACTGGAATATTCTTCAGTCGGAGGGGCAGATACTGGGGATACTGGACTATTCCTCAGGTGGAGGGGGCAGATACTGGGTTTACTGGAATATTCTTCAGTCGGAGGGGCAGATACTGGGGATACTGGACTATTCCTCAGTCGGAGGGGCAGATACTGGGGATACTGGACTATTCCTCAGGTGGAGGGGGCAGATACTGGGTTTACTGGACTATTCCTCAGTCGGAGGGGCAGATACTGGGGATACTGGACTATTCCTCAGGTGGAGGGGGCAGATACTGGGTTTACTGGAATATTCTTCAGTCGGAGGGGCAGATACTGGGGATACTGGACTATTCCTCAGTCGGAGGGGCAGATACTGGGGATACTGGACTATTCCTCAGGTGGAGGGGCAGATACTGGGTTTACTGTACTATTCCTCAGTCGGAGGGGCAGATACTGGGGATACTGGACTATTCCTCAGGTGGAGGGGCAGATACTGGGTTTACTGGAATATTCTTCAGTCAGAGGGGCAGATACTGGGGATACTGGACTATTCCTCAGGTGGAGGGGGCAGATACTGGGTTTACTGGACTATTCCTCAGTCGGAGGGGCAGATACTGGGGATACTGGACTATTCCTCAGGTGGAGGGGGCAGATACTGGGTTTACTGGAATATTCTTCAGTCGGAGGGGCAGATACTGGGGATACTGGACTATTCCTCAGTCGGAGGGGCAGATACTGGGGATACTGGACTATTCCTCAGGTGGAGGGGGCAGATACTGGGTTTACTGGACTATTCCTCAGTCGGAGGGGCAGATACTGGGGATACTGGACTATTCCTCAGTCGGAGGGGCAGATACTGGGGATACTGGACTATTCCTCAGGTGGAGGGGGCAGATACTGGGTTTACTGGACTATTCCTCAGTCGGAGGGGCAGATACTGGGGATACTGGACTATTCCTCAGGTGGAGGGGGCAGATACTGGGTTTACTGGAATATTCTTCAGTCAGAGGGGCAGATACTGGGGATACTGGACTATTCCTCAGGTGGAGGGGGCAGATACTGGGTTTACTGGAATATTCTTCAGTCGGAGGGGCAGATACTGAACTTTCTGCACAATAGACTCCGGAGTGTCCCCAACGCCCCTCAGTGGTGGACCTGTTCTGCTAAACATATTGTGGAGCACCTCGCACTCCATATAACACCTACTGTTCACCTACCTGTGTAAAAAAGGCACTCAACCCAGCAGAAGACATTTCTCGTGTAAAATCGGAACCTTGTGCGACCCCTGGAAGAAAAAATGATGGATGACATCACCTTTATCATGTTATATCCCCCCCCCAGGTCATCTCACACCAGGTCTGTATGTGGACAGTACAGGTTCATTCACACATGGCAGATTAGATGCAGCACTGTCTACAACTCTCGGATTTCTCTGGAAGAAGAACTGACTTTCAGTCATACAAATATTCTGCCATAAAAGTGCCATGTGTGAATATTCCCTAATACAGGCCGTAAGTAACGGCAGCGTTAACAATTCAGCAGGATTTACAGTTATTAAAACCTGAGGAGCCGTACAGGATAAGTAATGCAATAGTGAGTGCAGCTCTGGAGTATAATGCAGGATGTAACTCAGAATCAGTACAGGATAAGTAATGTATGTACACAGTGACTGCCCCAGCAGAATAGTGAGTGCAGCTCTGGAGTATAATACAGGATGTAACTCAGGATCAGTACAGGATAAGTAATGTATGTACACAGTGACTGCACCAGCAGAATAGTGAGTGCAGCTCTGGGGTATAATACAGGATGTAACTCAGGATCAGTACAGGATAAGTAATGTATGTACACAGTGACTGCACCAGCAGAATAGTGAGTGCAGCTCTGCAGTATAATACAGGATGTAACTCAGGATCAGTACAGGATAAGTAATGTATGTACACAGTGACTGCACCAGCAGAATAGTGAGTGCAGCTCTGGAGTATAATACAGGATGTAACTCAGGATCAGTACAGGATAAGTAATGTATGTACACAGTGACTGCACCAGCAGAATAGTGAGTGCAGCTCTGGAGTATAATACAGGATGTAACTCAGGATCAGTACAGGATAAGTAATGTATGTACACAGTGACTGCACCAGCAGAATAGTGAGTGCAGCTCTGGAGTATAATACAGGATGTAACTCAGGATCAGTACAGGATAAGTAATGTATGTACACAGTGACTGCACCAGCAGAATAGTGAGTGCAGCTCTGGAGTATAATACAGGATGTAACTCAGGATCAGTACAGGATAAGTAATGTATGTACACAGTGACTGCACCAGCAGAATAGTGAGTGCAGCTCTGGAGTATAACACAGGATGTAACTCAGGATCAGTACAGGATAAGTAATGTAAGTATGTACACAGTGACTCCACCAGCAGCATAGTGAGTGCAGCTCTGGGGTATAATACAGGATGTAACCCAGGATCAGTACAGGATAAGTAATGTATGCACACAGTGACTGCACCAGCAGAATAGTGAGTGCAGCTCTGGAGTATAACACATGATGTAACTCAGGATCAGTACAGGATAAGTAATGTATGTACACAGTGACTGCACCAGCAGAATAGTGAGTGCAGCTCTGGAGTATAATACAGGATGTAACTCAGGATCAGTACAGGATAAGTAATGTATGTACACAGTGACTGCACCAGCAGAATAGTGAGTGCAGCTCTGGAGTATAATACAGGATGTAACTCAGGATCAGTACAGGATAAGTAATGTATGTACACAGTGACTGCACCAGCAGAATAGTGAGTGCAGCTCTGGGGTATAATACAGGATGTAACCCAGGATCAGTACAGGATAAGTAATGTATGCACACAGTGACTGCACCAGCAGAATAGTGAGTGCAGCTCTGGAGTATAACACATGATGTAACTCAGGATCAGTACAGGATAAGTAATGTATGTACACAGTGACTGCACCAGCAGAATAGTGAGTGCTGCTCTGGAGTATAATACAGGATGTAACTCAGGATCAGTACAGGATAAGTAATGTATGTACACAGTGACTGCACCAGCAGAATAGTGAGTACAGCTCTGGAATATAATGCAGGATGTAACTCAGGATCAGTACAGGATAAGTAATGTATGTACACAGTGACTGCACCAGCAGAATAGTGAGTGCAGCTCTGGAGTATAATACAGGATGTAACTCAGGATCAGTACAGGATAAGTAATGTATGTACACAGTGACTGCACCAGCAGAATAGTGAGTGCAGCTCTGGAGTATAATACAGGATGTAACTCAGGATCAGTACAGGATAAGTAATGTATGTACACAGTGACTGCACCAGCAGAATAGTGAGTGCAGCTCTGGAGTATAATACAGGATGTAACTCAGGATCAGTACAGGATAAGTAATGTATGTACACAGTGACTGCACCAGCAGAATAGTGAGTGCAGCTCTGGAATATAATGCAGGATGTAACTCAGGATCAGTACAGGATAAGTAATGTATGTACACAGTGACTGCCCCAGCAGAATAGTGAGTGCAGCTCTGGAGTATAATACAGGATGTAACTCAGGATCAGTACAGGATAAGTAATGTATGTACACAGTGACTGCACCAGCAGAATAGTGAGTGCAGCTCTGGAGTATAATACAGGATGTAACTGAGGATAAGTACAGGAGAAGTAATGTATGTACACAGTGACTGCACCAGCAGAATAGTGAGTGCAGCTCTGGAGTATAATACAGGATGTAACTCAGGATCATTACAGGATAAGTAATGTATGTACACAGTGACTGCACCAGCAGAATAGTGAGTGCAGCTCTGGAGTATAATACAGGATGTAACTCAGGATCAGTTCAGGATAAGTAATGTATGTACACAGTGACTGCACCAGCAGAATAGTGAGTGCAGCTCTGGAGTATAATACAGGATGTAACTCAGGATCAGTACAGGATAAGTAATGTATGTACACAGTGACTGCACCAGCAGAATAGTGAGTGCAGCTCTGGAGTATAATACAGGATGTAACTGAGGATAAGTACAGGAGAAGTAATGTATGTACACTGTGACTCCACCAGCAGAATAGTGAGTGCAGCTCTGGAGTATAATACAGGATGTAACTGAGGATCAGCACAGGATAAGTAATGTATGTACACAGTGACTGCACCAGCAGAATAGTGAGTGTAGCTCTGGAGTATAATGCAGGATGTAACTCAGGATCAGTACAGGATAAGTAATGTATGTACACTGTGACTGCACCAGCAGAATAGTGAGTGCAGCTCTGGAGTATAATACAGGATGTAACTCAGGATCATTACAGGATAAGTAATGTATGTACACAGTGACTGCACCAGCAGAATAGTGAGTGCAGCTCTGGAGTATAATACAGGATGTAACTCAGGATCAGTTCAGGATAAGTAATGTATGTACACAGTGACACGACCAGTAGAATAGTGAGTGCAGCTCTGGAGTATAATGCAGGATGTAACTCAGGATCAGTACAGGATAAGTAATGTATGTACACTGTGACTGCACCAGCAGAATAGTGAGTGCAGCTCTGGAGTATAATACAGGATGTAACTCAGGATCAGTACAGGATAAGTAATGTATGTACACAGTGACTGCCCCAGCAGAATAGTAAGTACAGCTCTGGAGTATAATACAGGATGTAACTCAGGATCAGTACAGGATAAGTAATGTATGTACACAGTGACTGCACCAGCAGAATAGTGAGTGCAGCTCTGGAGTATAATACAGGATGTAACTCAGGATCAGTACAGGATAAGTAATGTATGTACACAGTGACTGCACCAGCAGAATAGTGAGTGCAGCTCTGGGGTATAATACAGGATGTAACCCAGGATCAGTACAGGATAAGTAATGTATGCACACAGTGACTGCACCAGCAGAATAGTGAGTGCAGCTCTGGAGTATAACACATGATGTAACTCAGGATCAGTACAGGATAAGTAATGTATGTACACAGTGACTGCACCAGCAGAATAGTGAGTGCTGCTCTGGAGTATAATACAGGATGTAACTCAGGATCAGTACAGGATAAGTAATGTATGTACACAGTGACTGCACCAGCAGAATAGTGAGTGCAGCTCTGGAATATAATGCAGGATGTAACTCAGGATCAGTACAGGATAAGTAATGTATGTACACAGTGACTGCCCCAGCAGAATAGTGAGTGCAGCTCTGGAGTATAATGCAGGATGTAACTCAGGATCAGTACAGGATAAGTAATGTATGTACACAGTGACTGCACCAGCAGAATAGTGAGTGCAGCTCTGGAGTATAATACAGGATGTAACTGAGGATAAGTACAGGAGAAGTAATGTATGTACACAGTGACTGCACAAGCAGAATAGTGAGTGCAGCTCTGGAGTATAATACAGGATGTAACTCAGGATCATTACAGGATAAGTAATGTATGTACACAGTGACTGCACCAGCAGAATAGTGAGTGCAGCTCTGGAGTATAATACAGGATGTAACTCAGGATCAGTTCAGGATAAGTAATGTATGTACACAGTGACTGCACCAGCAGAATAGTGAGTGCAGCTCTGGAATATAATGCAGGATGTAACTCAGGATCAGTACAGGATAAGTAATGTATGTACACAGTGACTGCCCCAGCAGAATAGTGAGTGCAGCTCTGGAGTATAATGCAGGATGTAACTCAGGATCAGTACAGGATAAGTAATGTATGTACACAGTGACTGCACCAGCAGAATAGTGAGTGCAGCTCTGGAGTATAATACAGGATGTAACTGAGGATAAGTACAGGAGAAGTAATGTATGTACACAGTGACTGCACAAGCAGAATAGTGAGTGCAGCTCTGGAGTATAATACAGGATGTAACTCAGGATCAGTACAGGATAAGTAATGTATGTACACAGTGACTGCACCAGCAGAATAGTGAGTGCAGCTCTGGAGTATAATACAGGATGTAACTGAGGATAAGTACAGGAGAAGTAATGTATGTACACTGTGACTCCACCAGCAGAATAGTGAGTGCAGCTCTGGAGTATAATACAGGATGTAACTGAGGATCAGCACAGGATAAGTAATGTATGTACACAGTGACTGCACCAGCAGAATAGTGAGTGTAGCTCTGGAGTATAATGCAGGATGTAACTCAGGATCAGTACAGGATAAGTAATGTATGTACACTGTGACTGCACCAGCAGAATAGTGAGTGCAGCTCTGGAGTATAATACAGGATGTAACTCAGGATCAGTACAGGATAAGTAATGTATGTACACAGTGACTGCACCAGCAGAATAGTGAGTGCAGCTCTGGAGTATAATACAGGATGTAACTCAGGATCAGTTCAGGATAAGTAATGTATGTACACAGTGACACGACCAGTAGAATAGTGAGTGCAGCTCTGGAGTATAATGCAGGATGTAACTCAGGATCAGTACAGGATAAGTAATGTATGTACACTGTGACTGCACCAGCAGAATAGTGAGTGCAGCTCTGGAGTATAATACAGGATGTAACTCAGGATCAGTACAGGATAAGTAATGTATGTACACAGTGACTGCCCCAGCAGAATAGTAAGTACAGCTCTGGAGTATAATACAGGATGTAACTCAGGATCAGTACAGGATAAGTAATGTATGTACACAGTGACTGCACCAGCAGAATAGTGAGTGCAGCTCTGGAGTATAATACAGGATGTAACTCAGGATCAGTACAGGATAAGTAATGTATGTACACAGTGACTGCACCAGCAGAATAGTGAGTGCAGCTCTGGGGTATAATACAGGATGTAACCCAGGATCAGTACAGGATAAGTAATGTATGCACACAGTGACTGCACCAGCAGAATAGTGAGTGCAGCTCTGGAGTATAACACATGATGTAACTCAGGATCAGTACAGGATAAGTAATGTATGTACACAGTGACTGCACCAGCAGAATAGTGAGTGCTGCTCTGGAGTATAATACAGGATGTAACTCAGGATCAGTACAGGATAAGTAATGTATGTACACAGTGACTGCACCAGCAGAATAGTGAGTGCAGCTCTGGAATATAATGCAGGATGTAACTCAGGATCAGTACAGGATAAGTAATGTATGTACACAGTGACTGCCCCAGCAGAATAGTGAGTGCAGCTCTGGAGTATAATGCAGGATGTAACTCAGGATCAGTACAGGATAAGTAATGTATGTACACAGTGACTGCACCAGCAGAATAGTGAGTGCAGCTCTGGAGTATAATACAGGATGTAACTGAGGATAAGTACAGGAGAAGTAATGTATGTACACAGTGACTGCACAAGCAGAATAGTGAGTGCAGCTCTGGAGTATAATACAGGATGTAACTCAGGATCATTACAGGATAAGTAATGTATGTACACAGTGACTGCACCAGCAGAATAGTGAGTGCAGCTCTGGAGTATAATACAGGATGTAACTCAGGATCAGTTCAGGATAAGTAATGTATGTACACAGTGACTGCACCAGCAGAATAGTGAGTGCAGCTCTGGAGTATAATACAGGATGTAACTCAGGATCAGTACAGGATAAGTAATGTATGTACACAGTGACTGCACCAGCAGAATAGTGAGTGCAGCTCTGGAGTATAATACAGGATGTAACTGAGGATAAGTACAGGAGAAGTAATGTATGTACACTGTGACTCCACCAGCAGAATAGTGAGTGCAGCTCTGGAGTATAATACAGGATGTAACTGAGGATCAGCACAGGATAAGTAATGTATGTACACAGTGACTGCACCAGCAGAATAGTGAGTGCAGCTCTGGAGTATAATGCAGGATGTAACTCAGGATCAGTACAGGATAAGTAATGTATGTACACTGTGACTGCACCAGCAGAATAGTGAGTGCAGCTCTGGAGTATAATACAGGATGTAACTCAGGATCAATACAGGATAAGTAATATATGTACACAGTGACTGCACCAGCAGAATAGTGAGTGCAGCTCTGGAGTATAATACAGGATGTAACTCAGGATCAGTTCAGGATAAGTAATGTATGTACACAGTGACACGACCAGTAGAATAGTGAGTGCAGCTCTGGAGTATAATGCAGGATGTAACTCAGGATCAGTACAGGATAAGTAATGTATGTACACTGTGACTGCACCAGCAGAATAGTGAGTGCAGCTCTGGAGTATAATACAGGATGTAACTCAGGATCAGTACAGGATAAGTAATGTATGTACACAGTGACTGCACCAGCAGAATAGTGAGTACAGCTCTGGAGTATAATACAGGATGTAACTCAGGATCAGTACAGGATAAGTAATGTATGTACACAGTGACTGCACCAGCAGAATAGTGAGTGCAGCTCTGGAGTATAATACAGGATGTAACTGAGGATAAGTACAGGAGAAGTAATGTATGTACACTGTGACTCCACCAGCAGAATAGTGAGTGCAGCTCTGGAGTATAATACAGGATGTAACTGAGGATCAGCACAGGATAAGTAATGTATGTACACAGTGACTGCACCAGCAGAATAGTGAGTGCAGCTCTGGAGTATAATACAGGATGTAACTCAGGATCAGTACAGGATAAATAATGTATGTACACAGTGACTGCACCAGCAGAATAGTGAGTGCAGCTCTGGAGTATAATACAGGATGTAACTCAGGATCAGTACAGGATAAGTAATGTATGTACACAGTGACTGCACCAGCAGAATAGTGAGTGCAGCTCTGGAGTATAATACAGGATGTAACTCAGGATCAGTACAGGATAAGTAATGTATGTACACAGTGACTGCACCAGCAGAATAGTGAGTGCAGCTCTGGAGTATAATACAGGATGTAACTCAGGATCAGTACAGGATAAGTAATGTATGTACACAGTGACTGCACCAGCAGAATAGTGAGTGCAGCTCTGGGGTATCATACAGGATGTAACTCAGGATCAGTACAGGATAAGTAATGTATGTACACAGTGACTGCACCAGCAGAATAGTGAGTGCAGCTCTGGAGTATAATACAGGATGTAACTCAGAATCAGTACAGGATAAGTAATGTATGTACGCAGTGACTGCCCCAGCAGAATAGTGAGTGCAGCTCTGGAGTATAATACAGGATGTAACTCAGGGTCAGTACCGGATAAGTAATGTATGTACACAGTGACTGCACCAGCAGAATAGTGAGTGCAGCTCTGGAGTATAATACAGGGTGTAACTCAGGATCAGTACAGGATAAGTAATGTATGTACACAGTGACTGCACCAGCAGAATAGTGAGTGCAGCTCTGGAGTATAATACAGGATGTAACTCAGGATCAGTTCAGGATAAGTAATGTATGTACACAGTGACACGACCAGTAGAATAGTGAGTGCAGCTCTGGAGTATAATGCAGGATGTAACTCAGGATCAGTACAGGATAAGTAATGTATGTACACTGTGACTGCACCAGCAGAATAGTGAGTGCAGCTCTGGAGTATAATACAGGATGTAACTCAGGATCAGTACAGGATAAGTAATGTATGTACACAGTGACTGCACCAGCAGAATAGTGAGTACAGCTCTGGAGTATAATACAGGATGTAACTCAGGATCAGTACAGGATAAGTAATGTATGTACACAGTGACTGCACCAGCAGAATAGTGAGTGCAGCTCTGGAGTATAATACAGGATGTAACTGAGGATAAGTACAGGAGAAGTAATGTATGTACACTGTGACTCCACCAGCAGAATAGTGAGTGCAGCTCTGGAGTATAATACAGGATGTAACTGAGGATCAGCACAGGATAAGTAATGTATGTACACAGTGACTGCACCAGCAGAATAGTGAGTGCAGCTCTGGAGTATAATACAGGATGTAACTCAGGATCAGTACAGGATAAGTAATGTATGTACACAGTGACTGCACCAGCAGAATAGTGAGTGCAGCTCTGGAGTATAATACAGGATGTAACTCAGGATCAGTACAGGATAAGTAATGTATGTACACAGTGACTGCACCAGCAGAATAGTGAGTGCAGCTCTGGAGTATAATACAGGATGTAACTCAGGATCAGTACAGGATAAGTAATGTATGTACACAGTGACTGCACCAGCAGAATAGTGAGTGCAGCTCTGGGGTATCATACAGGATGTAACTCAGGATCAGTACAGGATAAGTAATGTATGTACACAGTGACTGCACCAGCAGAATAGTGAGTGCAGCTCTGGAGTATAATACAGGATGTAACTCAGGATCAGTACAGGATAAGTAATGTATGTACGCAGTGACTGCCCCAGCAGAATAGTGAGTGCAGCTCTGGAGTATAATACAGGATGTAACTCAGGGTCAGTACCGGATAAGTAATGTATGTACACAGTGACTGCACCAGCAGAATAGTGAGTGCAGCTCTGGAGTATAATACAGGGTGTAACTCAGGATCAGTACAGGATAAGTAATGTATGTACACAGTGACTGCACCAGCAGAATAGTGAGTGCAGCTCTGGAGTATAATGCAGGATGTAACTCAGGATCAGTACAGGATAAGTAATGTATGTACAAAGTGACTGCACCAGCAGAATAGTGAGTGCAGCTCTGGAGTATAATGCAGGATGTAACTCAGGATCAGTACAGGATAAGTAATGTATGTACACAGTGACTCCACCAGCAGAATAGTGAGTGCAGCTCTGGAGTATAATGCAGGATGTAACTCAGGATCAGTACAGGATAAGTAATGTATGTACACTGTGACTCCACCAGCAGAATAGTGAGTGCAGCTCTGGAGTATAATACAGGATGTAACTCAGGATCAGTACAGGATAAGTAATGTATGTACACAGTGACTGCACCAGCAGAATAGTGAGTGCAGCTCTGGAGTATAATACAGGATGTAACTCAGGATCAGTACAGGATAAGTAATGTATGTACACAGTGACTGCACCAGCAGAATAGTGAGTGCAGCTCTGGAGTATAATACAGGATATAACTCAGGATCAGTACAGGATATGTAATGTATGTACACAGTGACTGCACCAGCAGAATAGTGAGTGCAGCTCTGGAGTATAATGCAGGATGTAACTCAGGATCAGTACAGGATATGTAATGTATGTACACAGTGACTGCACCAGCAGAATAGTGAGTGCAGCTCTGGAGTGTAATACAGGATGTAACTCA
Organism: Bufo bufo; assembly: GCF_905171765.1. Lineage (NCBI taxonomy): Eukaryota > Metazoa > Chordata > Amphibia > Anura > Bufonidae > Bufo > Bufo bufo. Next base: position 21,380 of record NW_024400003.1, read on the forward strand.
GGATCAGTACAGGATAAGTAATGTATGTACACAGTGACTGCACCAGCAGAATAGTGAGTGCAGCTCTGGAGTATAATACAGGATGTAACTCAGGATCAGTACAGGATAAGTAATGTATGTACACAGTGACTGCTCCAGCAGAATAGTGAGTGCAGCTCTGGAGTATAATACAGGATGTAACTCAGGATCAGTACAGGATAAGTAATGTATGTACACAGTGACTGCACCAGCAGAATAGTGAGTGCAGCTCTGGAGTATAATACAGGATGTAACTCAGGATCAGTACAGGATAAGTAATGTATGTACACAGTGACTGCACCAGCAGAATAGTAAGTTCAGCTCTGGAGTATAATACAGGATGTAACTCAGGATCAGTACAGGATAAGTAATGTATGTACACAGTGACTGCACCAGCAGAATAGAGAGTACAGCTCTGGAGTATAATACAGGATGTAACTCAGGATCAGTACAGGATAAGTAATGTATGTACACAGTGACTGCACCAGCAGAATAGTGAGTGCAGCTCTGGAGTATAATACAGGATATAACTCGGGATCAGTACAGGATAAGTAATGTATGTACACAGTGACTGCACCAGCAGAATAGTGAGTGCAGCTCTGGAGTATAATACAGGATGTAACTCAGGATCAGTACAGGATAAGTAATGTATGTACACAGTGACTGCACCAGCAGAATAGTGAGTACAGCTCTGGAGTATAATACAGGATGTAACTCAGGATCAGTACAGGATAAGTAATGTATGTACACAGTGACTGCACCAGCAGAATAGTGAGTGCAGCTCTGGAGTGTAATACAGGATGTAACTCAGGATCAGTACAGGATAAGTAATGTATGTACACAGTGACTGCACCAGCAGAATAGTGAGTGCAGCTCTGGAGTATAATACAGGATGTTACTCAGGATCAGTACAGGATAAGTAATGTATGTACACAGTGACTGCACCAGGAGAATAGTGAGTGCAGCTCTGGAGTATAATACAGGATGTAACTCAGGATCAGTACAGGATAAGTAATGTATGTACACAGTGACTGCACCAGCAGAATAGTGAGTGCAGCTCTGGAGTATAATACAGGATGTAACTCAGGATCAGTACAGGATAAGTAATGTATGTACACAGTGACTGCACCAGCAGAATAGTGAGTGCAGCTCTGAAGTATAATACAGGATGTAACTCAGACTCAGTACAGGATAAGTAATGTATGTACACAGTGACTGCACCAGCAGAATAGTGAGTGCAGCTCTGAAGTATAATACAGGATGTAACTCAGACTCAGTACAGGATAAGTAATGTATGTACACAGTGACTGCACCAGCAGAATAGTGAGTGCAGCTCTGGAGTATAATACAGGATGTAACTCAGAATCAGTGCAGGATAAGTAATGTATGTACACAGTGACTGCACCAGCAGAATAGTGAGTGCAGCTCTGGAGTATAATACAGGATGTATCTCAGGATCAGTACAGGATAAGTAATGTATGTACACAGTGACTGCACCAGCAGAATAGTGAGTGCAGCTCTGGAGTATAATACAGGATAAGTAATGTATGTACACAGTGACTGCACCAGCAGAATAGTGAGTGCAGCTCTGGAGTGTAATACAGGATGTAACTCAGGATCAGTACAGGATAAGTAATGTATGTACACAGTGACTGCACCAGCAGAATAGTGAGTGCAGCTCTGGAGTATAATACAGGATGTAACTCAGGATCAGTACAGGATAAGTAATGTATGTACACAGTGACTGCACCAGCAGAATAGAGAGTACAGCTCTGGAGTATAATCCAGGATGTAACTCAGGATCAGTACAGGATAAGTAATGTATGTACATAGTGACTGCACCAGCAGAATAGTGAGTGCAGCTCTGGAGCATAATACAGGATGTAACTCAGGATCAGTACAGGATAAGTAATGTATGTACACAGTGACTGCACCAGCAGAATAGTGAGTGCAGCTCTGGAGTATAATACAGGATAAGTAATGTATGTACACAGTGACTGCACCTGCAGAATAGTGAGTGCAGCTCTGGAGTATAATACAGGATGTAACTCAGGATCGGTACAGGATAAGAAATGTATGTACACAGTGACTGCACCAGCAGAATAGTGAGTGCAGCTCTGGAGTGTAATACAGGATGTAACTCAGGATCGGTACAGGATAAGTAATGTATGTACACAGTGACTGCACCAGCAGAATAGTGAGTGCAGCTCTGGAGTATAATACAGGATGTAACTCAGGATCAGTACAGGATAAGTAATGTATGTACACAGTGACACGACCAGCAAAATAGTGAGTGCAGCTCTGGAGTATAATACAGGATGTAACTCAGGATCAGTACAGGATAAGTAATGTATGTACACAGTGACTGCACCAGCAGAATAGTGAGTGCAGCTCTGGAGTATAACACAGGATGTAACTCAGGATCAGTACAGGATAAGTAATGTATGTACACAGTGACTGCACCAGCAGAATAGAGAGTACAGCTCTGGAGTATAATACAGGATGTAACTCAGGATCAGTACAGGATAAGTAATGTATGTACACAGTGACTGCACCAGCAGAATAGTGAGTGCAGCTCTGGAGTATAATACAGGATAAGTAATGTATGTACACAGTGACTGCACCTGCAGAATAGTGAGTGCAGCTCTGGAGTATAATACAGGATGTAACTCAGGATCGGTACAGGATAAGAAATGTATGTACACAGTGACTGCACCAGCAGAATAGTGAGTGCAGCTCTGGAGTGTAATACAGGATGTAACTCAGGATCGGTACAGGATAAGTAATGTATGTACACAGTGACTGCCCCAGCAGAATAGTGAGTGCAGCTCTGGAGTATAATACAGGATGTAACTCAGGGTCAGTACCGGATAAGTAATGTATGTACACAGTGACTGCACCAGCAGAATAGTGAGTGCAGCTCTGGAGTATAATACAGGGTGTAACTCAGGATCAGTACAGGATAAGTAATGTATGTACACAGTGACTGCACCAGCAGAATAGTGAGTGCAGCTCTGGAGTATAATGCAGGATGTAACTCAGGATCAGTACAGGATAAGTAATGTATGTACACAGTGACTCCACCAGCAGAATAGTGAGTGCAGCTCTGGAGTATAATGCAGGATGTAACTCAGGATCAGTACAGGATAAGTAATGTATGTACACTGTGACTCCACCAGCAGAATAGTGAGTGCAGCTCTGGAGTATAATACAGGATGTAACTCAGGATCAGTACAGGATAAGTAATGTATGTACACAGTGACTGCACCAGCAGAATAGTGAGTGCAGCTCTGGAGTATAATACAGGATGTAACTCAGGATCAGTACAGGATAAGTAATGTATGTATACAGTGACTGCACCAGCAGAATAGTGAGTGCAGCTCTGGAGTATAATACAGGATATAACTCAGGATCAGTACAGGATATGTAATGTATGTACACAGTGACTGCACCAGCAGAATAGTGAGTGCAGCTCTGGAGTATAATGCAGGATGTAACTCAGGATCAGTACAGGATATGTAATGTATGTACACAGTGACTGCACCAGCAGAATAGTGAGTGCAGCTCTGGAGTATAATACAGGATGTAACTCAGGATCAGTACAGGATAAGTAATGTATGTACACAGTGACTGCACCAGCAGAATAGTGAGTGCAGCTCTGGAGTATAATACAGGATGTAACTCAGGATCAGTACAGGATAAGTAATGTATGTACACAGTGACTGCTCCAGCAGAATAGTGAGTGCAGCTCTGGAGTATAATACAGGATGTAACTCAGGATCAGTACAGGATAAGTAATGTATGTACACAGTGACTGCACCAGCAGAATAGTGAGTGCAGCTCTGGAGTATAATACAGGATGTAACTCAGGATCAGTACAGGATAAGTAATGTATGTACACAGTGACTGCACCAGCAGAATAGTGAGTTCAGCTCTGGAGTATAATACAGGATGTAACTCAGGATCAGTACAGGATAAGTAATGTATGTACACAGTGACTGCACCAGCAGAATAGAGAGTACAGCTCTGGAGTATAATACAGGATGTAACTCAGGATCAGTACAGGATAAGTAATGTATGTACACAGTGACTGCACCAGCAGAATAGTGAGTGCAGCTCTGGAGTATAATACAGGATATAACTCGGGATCAGTACAGGATAAGTAATGTATGTACACAGTGACTGCACCAGCAGAATAGTGAGTGCAGCTCTGGAGTATAATACAGGATGTAACTCAGGATCAGTACAGGATAAGTAATGTATGTACACAGTGACTGCACCAGCAGAATAGTGAGTACAGCTCTGGAGTATAATACAGGATGTAACTCAGGATCAGTACAGGATAAGTAATGTATGTACACAGTGACTGCACCAGCAGAATAGTGAGTGCAGCTCTGGAGTGTAATACAGGATGTAACTCAGGATCAGTACAGGATAAGTAATGTATGTACACAGTGACTGCACCAGCAGAATAGTGAGTGCAGCTCTGGAGTATAATACAGGATGTGACTCAGGATCAGTACAGGATAAGTAATGTATGTACACAGTGACTGCACCAGGAGAATAGTGAGTGCAGCTCTGGAGTATAATACAGGATGTAACTCAGGATCAGTACAGGATAAGTAATGTATGTACACAGTGACTGCACCAGCAGAATAGTGAGTGCAGCTCTGGAGTATAATACAGGATGTAACTCAGGATCAGTACAGGATAAGTAATGTATGTACACAGTGACTGCACCAGCAGAATAGTGAGTGCAGCTCTGAAGTATAATACAGGATGTAACTCAGACTCAGTACAGGATAAGTAATGTATGTACACAGTGACTGCACCAGCAGAATAGTGAGTGCAGCTCTGAAGTATAATACAGGATGTAACTCAGACTCAGTACAGGATAAGTAATGTATGTACACAGTGACTGCACCAGCAGAATAGTGAGTGCAGCTCTGGAGTATAATACAGGATGTAACTCAGAATCAGTGCAGGATAAGTAATGTATGTACACAGTGACTGCACCAGCAGAATAGTGAGTGCAGCTCTGGAGTATAATACAGGATGTATCTCAGGATCAGTACAGGATAAGTAATGTATGTACACAGTGACTGCACCAGCAGAATAGTGAGTGCAGCTCTGGAGTATAATACAGGATAAGTAATGTATGTACACAGTGACTGCACCAGCAGAATAGTGAGTGCAGCTCTGGAGTGTAATACAGGATGTAACTCAGGATCAGTACAGGATAAGTAATGTATGTACACAGTGACTGCACCAGCAGAATAGAGAGTACAGCTCTGGAGTATAATCCAGGATGTAACTCAGGATCAGTACAGGATAAGTAATGTATGTACACAGTGACTGCACCAGCAGAATAGAGAGTACAGCTCTGGAGTATAATCCAGGATGTAACTCAGGATCAGTACAGGATAAGTAATGTATGTACATAGTGACTGCACCAGCAGAATAGTGAGTGCAGCTCTGGAGCATAATACAGGATGTAACTCAGGATCAGTACAGGATAAGTAATGTATGTACACAGTGACTGCACCAGCAGAATAGTGAGTGCAGCTCTGGAGTATAATACAGGATAAGTAATGTATGTACACAGTGACTGCACCTGCAGAATAGTGAGTGCAGCTCTGGAGTATAATACAGGATGTAACTCAGGATCGGTACAGGATAAGAAATGTATGTACACAGTGACTGCACCAGCAGAATAGTGAGTGCAGCTCTGGAGTGTAATACAGGATGTAACTCAGGATCAGTACAGGATAAGTAATGTATGTACACAGTGACTGCACCAGCAGAATAGTGAGTGCAGCTCTGGAGTATAATACAGGATGTAACTCAGGATCAGTACAGGATAAGTAATGTATGTACACAGTGACACGACCAGCAAAATAGTGAGTGCAGCTCTGGAGTATAATACAGGATGTAACTCAGGATCAGTACAGGATAAGTAATGTATGTACACAGTGACTGCACCAGCAGAATAGTGAGTGCAGCTCTGGAGTATAACACAGGATGTAACTCAGGATCAGTACAGGATAAGTAATGTATGTACACAGTGACTGCACCAGCAGAATAGAGAGTACAGCTCTGGAGTATAATACAGGATGTAACTCAGGATCAGTACAGGATAAGTAATGTATGTACACAGTGACTGCACCAGCAGAATAGTGAGTGCAGCTCTGGAGTATAATACAGGATGTAACTGAGGATAAGTACAGGAGAAGTAATGTATGTACACTGTGACTCCACCAGCAGAATAGTGAGTGCAGCTCTGGAGTATAATACAGGATGTAACTGAGGATCAGCACAGGATAAGTAATGTATGTACACAGTGACTGCACCAGCAGAATAGTGAGTGCAGCTCTGGAGTATAATACAGGATGTAACTCAGGATCAGTACAGGATAAATAATGTATGTACACAGTGACTGCACCAGCAGAATAGTGAGTGCAGCTCTGGAGTATAATACAGGATGTAACTCAGGATCAGTACAGGATAAGTAATGTATGTACACAGTGACTGCACCAGCAGAATAGTGAGTGCAGCTCTGGAGTATAATACAGGATGTAAGTCAGGATCAGTACAGGATAAGTAATGTATGTACACAGTGACTGCACCAGCAGAATAGTGAGTGCAGCTCTGGAGTATAATACAGGATGTAACTCAGGATCAGTACAGGATAAGTAATGTATGTACACAGTGACTGCACCAGCAGAATAGTGAGTGCAGCTCTGGGGTATCATACAGGATGTAACTCGGGATCAGTACAGGATAAGTAATGTATGTACACAGTGACTGCACCAGCAGAATAGTGAGGGCAGCTCTGGAGTATAATACAGGATGTAACTCAGAATCAGTACAGGATAAGTAATGTATGTACGCAGTGACTGCCCCAGCAGAATAGTGAGTGCAGCTCTGGAGTATAATACAGGATGTAACTCAGGGTCAGTACCGGATAAGTAATGTATGTACACAGTGACTGCACCAGCAGAATAGTGAGTGCAGCTCTGGAGTATAATACAGGGTGTAACTCAGGATCAGTACAGGATAAGTAATGTATGTACACAGTGACTGCACCAGCAGAATAGTGAGTGCAGCTCTGGAGTATAATACAGGATGTAACTCAGGATCAGTTCAGGATAAGTAATGTATGTACACAGTGACACGACCAGTAGAATAGTGAGTGCAGCTCTGGAGTATAATGCAGGATGTAACTCAGGATCAGTACAGGATAAGTAATGTATGTACACTGTGACTGCACCAGCAGAATAGTGAGTGCAGCTCTGGAGTATAATACAGGATGTAACTCAGGATCAGTACAGGATAAGTAATGTATGTACACAGTGACTGCACCAGCAGAATAGTGAGTACAGCTCTGGAGTATAATACAGGATGTAACTCAGGATCAGTACAGGATAAGTAATGTATGTACACAGTGACTGCACCAGCAGAATAGTGAGTGCAGCTCTGGAGTATAATACAGGATGTAACTGAGGATAAGTACAGGAGAAGTAATGTATGTACACTGTGACTCCACCAGCAGAATAGTGAGTGCAGCTCTGGAGTATAATACAGGATGTAACTGAGGATCAGCACAGGATAAGTAATGTATGTACACAGTGACTGCACCAGCAGAATAGTGAGTGCAGCTCTGGAGTATAATACAGGATGTAACTCAGGATCAGTACAGGATAAGTAATGTATGTACACAGTGACTTCACCAGCAGAATAGTGAGTGCAGCTCTGGAGTATAATACAGGATGTAACTCAGGATCAGTACAGGATAAGTAATGTATGTACACAGTGACTGCACCAGCAGAATAGTGAGTGCAGCTCTGGAGTATAATACAGGATGTAACTCAGGATCAGTACAGGATAAGTAATGTATGTACACAGTGACTGCACCAGCAGAATAGTGAGTGCAGCTCTGGAGTATAATACAGGATGTAACTCAGGATCAGTACAGGATAAGTAATGTATGTACACAGTGACTGCACCAGCAGAATAGTGAGTGCAGCTCTGGAGTATAATACAGGATGTAACTCAGGATCAGTACAGGATACGTAATGTATGTACACAGTGACTGCACCAGCAGAATAGTGAGTGCAGCTCTGGGGTATCATACAGGATGTAACTCAGGATCAGTACAGGATAAGTAATGTATGTACACAGTGACTGCACCAGCAGAATAGTGAGTGCAGCTCTGGAGTATAATACAGGATGTAACTCAGGATCAGTACAGGATAAGTAATGTATGTACGCAGTGACTGCCCCAGCAGAATAGTGAGTGCAGCTCTGGAGTATAATACAGGATGTAACTCAGGGTCAGTACCGGATAAGTAATGTATGTACACAGTGACTGCACCAGCAGAATAGTGAGTGCAGCTCTGGAGTATAATACAGGATGTAACTCAGGATCAGTACAGGATAAGTAATGTATGTACACAGTGACTGCACCAGCAGAATAGTGAGTGCAGCTCTGGAGTATAATGCAGGATGTAACTCAGGATCAGTACAGGATAAGTAATGTATGTACACAGTGACTCCACCAGCAGAATAGTGAGTGCAGCTCTGGAGTATAATGCAGGATGTAACTCAGGATCAGTACAGGATAAGTAATGTATGTACACTGTGACTCCACCAGCAGAATAGTGAGTGCAGCTCTGGAGTATAATACAGGATGTAACTCAGGATCAGTACAGGATAAGTAATGTATGTACACAGTGACTGCACCAGCAGAATAGTGAGTGCAGCTCTGGAGTATAATACAGGATTTAACTCAGGATCAGTACAGGATAAGTAATGTATGTACACAGTGACTGCACCAGCAGAATAGTGAGTGCAGCTCTGGAGTATAATACAGGATATAACTCAGGATCAGTACAGGATATGTAATGTATGTACACAGTGACTGCACCAGCAGAATAGTGAGTGCAGCTCTGGAGTATAATGCAGGATGTAACTCAGGATCAGTACAGGATATGTAATGTATGTACACAGTGACTGCACCAGCAGAATAGTGAGTGCAGCTCTGGAGTGTAATACAGGATGTAACTCAGGATCAGTACAGGATAAGTAATGTATGTACACAGTGACTGCACCAGCAGAATAGTGAGTGCAGCTCTGGAGTATAATACAGGATGTAACTCAGGATCAGTACAGGATAAGTAATGTATGTACACAGTGACTGCTCCAGCAGAATAGTGAGTGCAGCTCTGGAGTATAATACAGGATGTAACTCAGGATCAGTACAGGATAAGTAATGTATGTACACAGTGACTGCACCAGCAGAATAGTGAGTGCAGCTCTGGAGTATAATACAGGATGTAACTCAGGATCAGTACAGGATAAGTAATGTATGTACACAGTGACTGCACCAGCAGAATAGTAAGTTCAGCTCTGGAGTATAATACAGGATGTAACTCAGGATCAGTACAGGATAAGTAATGTATGTACACAGTGACTGCACCAGCAGAATAGAGAGTACAGCTCTGGAGTATAATACAGGATGTAACTCAGGATCAGTACAGGATAAGTAATGTATGTACACAGTGACTGCACCAGCAGAATAGTGAGTGCAGCTCTGGAGTATAATACAGGATATAACTCGGGATCAGTACAGGATAAGTAATGTATGTACACAGTGACTGCACCAGCAGAATAGTGAGTGCAGCTCTGGAGTATAATACAGGATGTAACTCAGGATCAGTACAGGATAAGTAATGTATGTACACAGTGACTGCACCAGCAGAATAGTGAGTACAGCTCTGGAGTATAATACAGGATGTAACTCAGGATCAGTACAGGATAAGTAATGTATGTACACAGTGACTGCACCAGCAGAATAGTGAGTGCAGCTCTGGAGTGTAATACAGGATGTAACTCAGGATCAGTACAGGATAAGTAATGTATGTACACAGTGACTGCACCAGCAGAATAGTGAGTGCAGCTCTGGAGTATAATACAGGATGTTACTCAGGATCAGTACAGGATAAGTAATGTATGTACACAGTGACTGCACCAGGAGAATAGTGAGTGCAGCTCTGGAGTATAATACAGGATGTAACTCAGGATCAGTACAGGATAAGTAATGTATGTACACAGTGACTGCACCAGCAGAATAGTGAGTGCAGCTCTGGAGTATAATACAGGATGTAACTCAGGATCAGTACAGGATAAGTAATGTATGTACACAGTGACTGCACCAGCAGAATAGTGAGTGCAGCTCTGAAGTATAATACAGGATGTAACTCAGACTCAGTACAGGATAAGTAATGTATGTACACAGTGACTGCACCAGCAGAATAGTGAGTGCAGCTCTGAAGTATAATACAGGATGTAACTCAGACTCAGTACAGGATAAGTAATGTATGTACACAGTGACTGCACCAGCAGAATAGTGAGTGCAGCTCTGGAGTATAATACAGGATGTAACTCAGAATCAGTGCAGGATAAGTAATGTATGTACACAGTGACTGCACCAGCAGAATAGTGAGTGCAGCTCTGGAGTATAATACAGGATGTATCTCAGAATCAGTACAGGATAAGTAATGTATGTACACAGTGACTGCACCAGCAGAATAGTGAGTGCAGCTCTGGAGTATAATACAGGATAAGTAATGTATGTACACAGTGACTGCACCAGCAGAATAGTGAGTGCAGCTCTGGAGTGTAATACAGGATGTAACTCAGGATCAGTACAGGATAAGTAATGTATGTACACAGTGACTGCACCAGCAGAATAGTGAGTGCAGCTCTGGAGTATAATACAGGATGTAACTCAGGATCAGTACAGGATAAGTAATGTATGTACACAGTGACTGCACCAGCAGAATAGAGAGTACAGCTCTGGAGTATAATCCAGGATGTAACTCAGGATCAGTACAGGATAAGTAATGTATGTACATAGTGACTGCACCAGCAGAATAGTGAGTGCAGCTCTGGAGCATAATACAGGATGTAACTCAGGATCAGTACAGGATAAGTAATGTATGTACACAGTGACTGCACCAGCAGAATAGTGAGTGCAGCTCTGGAGTATAATACAGGATAAGTAATGTATGTACACAGTGACTGCACCTGCAGAATAGTGAGTGCAGCTCTGGAGTATAATACAGGATGTAACTCAGGATCGGTACAGGATAAGAAATGTATGTACACAGTGACTGCACCAGCAGAATAGTGAGTGCAGCTCTGGAGTGTAATACAGGATGTAACTCAGGATCGGTACAGGATAAGTAATGTATGTACACAGTGACTGCACCAGCAGAATAGTGAGTGCAGCTCTGGAGTATAATACAGGATGTAACTCAGGATCAGTACAGGATAAGTAATGTATGTACACAGTGACACGACCAGCAGAATAGTGAGTGCAGCTCTGGAGTATAACACAGGATGTAACTCAGGATCAGTACAGGATAAGTAATGTATGTACACAGTGACTGCACCAGCAGAATAGAGAGTACAGCTCTGGAGTATAATACAGGATGTAACTCAGGATCAGTACAGGATAAGTAATGTATGTACACAGTGACTGCACCAGCAGAATAGTGAGTGCAGCTCTGGAGTATAATACAGGATAAGTAATGTATGTACACAGTGACTGCACCTGCAGAATAGTGAGTGCAGCTCTGGAGTATAATACAGGATGTAACTCAGGATCGGTACAGGATAAGAAATGTATGTACACAGTGACTGCACCAGCAGAATAGTGAGTGCAGCTCTGGAGTGTAATACAGGATGTAACTCAGGATCGGTACAGGATAAGTAATGTATGTACACAGTGACTGCCCCAGCAGAATAGTGAGTGCAGCTCTGGAGTATAATACAGGATGTAACTCAGGGTCAGTACCGGATAAGTAATGTATGTACACAGTGACTGCACCAGCAGAATAGTGAGTGCAGCTCTGGAGTATAATACAGGGTGTAACTCAGGATCAGTACAGGATAAGTAATGTATGTACACAGTGACTGCACCAGCAGAATAGTGAGTGCAGCTCTGGAGTATAATGCAGGATGTAACTCAGGATCAGTACAGGATAAGTAATGTATGTACACAGTGACTCCACCAGCAGAATAGTGAGTGCAGCTCTGGAGTATAATGCAGGATGTAACTCAGGATCAGTACAGGATAAGTAATGTATGTACACTGTGACTCCACCAGCAGAATAGTGAGTGCAGCTCTGGAGTATAATACAGGATGTAACTCAGGATCAGTACAGGATAAGTAATGTATGTACACAGTGACTGCACCAGCAGAATAGTGAGTGCAGCTCTGGAGTATAATACAGGATGTAACTCAGGATCAGTACAGGATAAGTAATGTATGTATACAGTGACTGCACCAGCAGAATAGTGAGTGCAGCTCTGGAGTATAATACAGGATATAACTCAGGATCAGTACAGGATATGTAATGTATGTACACAGTGACTGCACCAGCAGAATAGTGAGTGCAGCTCTGGAGTATAATGCAGGATGTAACTCAGGATCAGTACAGGATATGTAATGTATGTACACAGTGACTGCACCAGCAGAATAGTGAGTGCAGCTCTGGAGTGTAATACAGGATGTAACTCAGGATCAGTACAGGATAAGTAATGTATGTACACAGTGACTGCACCAGCAGAATAGTGAGTGCAGCTCTGGAGTATAATACAGGATGTAACTCAGGATCAGTACAGGATAAGTAATGTATGTACACAGTGACTGCTCCAGCAGAATAGTGAGTGCAGCTCTGGAGTATAATACAGGATGTAACTCAGGATCAGTACAGGATAAGTAATGTATGTACACAGTGACTGCACCAGCAGAATAGTGAGTGCAGCTCTGGAGTATAATACAGGATGTAACTCAGGATCAGTACAGGATAAGTAATGTATGTACACAGTGACTGCACCAGCAGAATAGTGAGTTCAGCTCTGGAGTATAATACAGGATGTAACTCAGGATCAGTACAGGATAAGTAATGTATGTACACAGTGACTGCACCAGCAGAATAGAGAGTACAGCTCTGGAGTATAATACAGGATGTAACTCAGGATCAGTACAGGATAAGTAATGTATGTACACAGTGACTGCACCAGCAGAATAGTGAGTGCAGCTCTGGAGTATAATACAGGATATAACTCGGGATCAGTACAGGATAAGTAATGTATGTACACAGTGACTGCACCAGCAGAATAGTGAGTGCAGCTCTGGAGTATAATACAGGATGTAACTCAGGATCAGTACAGGATAAGTAATGTATGTACACAGTGACTGCACCAGCAGAATAGTGAGTACAGCTCTGGAGTATAATACAGGATGTAACTCAGGATCAGTACAGGATAAGTAATGTATGTACACAGTGACTGCACCAGCAGAATAGTGAGTGCAGCTCTGGAGTGTAATACAGGATGTAACTCAGGATCAGTACAGGATAAGTAATGTATGTACACAGTGACTGCACCAGCAGAATAGTGAGTGCAGCTCTGGAGTATAATACAGGATGTTACTCAGGATCAGTACAGGATAAGTAATGTATGTACACAGTGACTGCACCTGCAGAATAGTGAGTGCAGCTCTGGAGTATAATACAGGATGTAACTCAGGATCGGTACAGGATAAGAAATGTATGTACACAGTGACTGCACCAGCAGAATAGTGAGTGCAGCTCTGGAGTGTAATACAGGATGTAACTCAGGATCGGTACAGGATAAGTAATGTATGTACACAGTGACTGCACCAGCAGAATAGTGAGTGCAGCTCTGGAGTATAATACAGGATGTAACTCAGGATCAGTACAGGATAAGTAATGTATGTACACAGTGACACGACCAGCAAAATAGTGAGTGCAGCTCTGGAGTATAATACAGGATGTAACTCAGGATCAGTACAGGATAAGTAATGTATGTACACAGTGACTGCACCAGCAGAATAGTGAGTGCAGCTCTGGAGTATAACACAGGATGTAACTCAGGATCAGTACAGGATAAGTAATGTATGTACACAGTGACTGCACCAGCAGAATAGAGAGTACAGCTCTGGAGTATAATACAGGATGTAACTCAGGATCAGTACAGGATAAGTAATGTATGTACACAGTGACTGCACCAGCAGAATAGAGAGTACAGCTCTGGAGTATAATACAGGATGTAACTCAGGATCAGTAATGTAATGTTAGTACAATGACTCACCCTCAATTGCCAGTATCTTGGTTTGCATCTCTTTAAAGATGGCCTCCAGCTGTGAGAAATCCCCTATCTCGTGTATGTGATGTTCCTTTGGATTAGAGGGCAGTTCAGTTATATCTCCAGCTTTAAAGTTGTTTCCGACCTGTGTGGAGTAAGTGAAAATTGTGAAGAATACATAGGCTGACATTTAAAGCGAAAGTTTAGAGTAGAGAATAGCCCTGTGGTGGTGTCATAGAGGATTCATGGAGGACAGAGAATAGCCCTGTGGTGGTGTCATAGAGGATTCATGGAGGACAGAGAATAGCCCTGTGGTGGTGTCATAGAGGATTCATGGAGGACAGAGAATAGCCCTGTGGTGGTCTCATTGGGTAATTCATAGAGGACAGAGAATAGCCCTGTGGTGGTGTCATAGAGGATTCATGGAGGACAGAGAATAGCCCTGTGGTGGTCTCATGGGTGATTTATGGAGGACAGAGCATAGCCCTGTGGTGGTGTCATTGGGTAATTCATAGAGGACAGAGGATAGCCCTGTGGTGGTGTCATAGACTCATGGAGGACAGAGCATAGGCCTATGGTGGTGTCATGGGTGATTCATGAGGACAGAGAATAGCCCTGTGGTGGTGTCATAGACTCATGGAGGACAGAGCATAGGCCTATGGTGGTGTCATGGGTGATTCACGGAGGACAGATGATAGCCCTGTGGTGGTGTCATAGATGATTCATGGTGGACAGAGCATAGTTCTGTGGTGGTGTCATGAGTGATTCATGGGGGATAGAGAATAGCCTTGTGATGGTGTCATGAGTGATTCATGGAGGATAGCCTTGTGATGGTGTCATGAGTGATTCATGGAGGATAGCCTTGTGATGGTGTCATGGGTGATTCATGGAGGATAGCCTTGTGATGGTGTCATGGGTGATTCATGGAGGATAGCCTTGTGATGGTGTCATGAGTGATTCATGGAGGATAGCCCTGTGATGGTGTCATGAATGATTTTTGGAGGATGGCCCTGTGGTGGTGTCATGGGTGATTCATGGAAAACAGAGAATAGCTCTGTGGTGGTGTCATAGATTATTCATGGTGGACAGAGCATAGCCCTGTGGTGGTGTCATGGGTGATTCATGGAAAACAGAGAATAGCTCTGTGGTGGTGTCATAGATTATTCATGGTGGACAGAGCATAGCCCTGTGGTGGTGTCATGGGTGATTCATGGAAAACAGAGAATAGCTCTGTGGTGGTGTCATAGATTATTCATGGTGGACAGAGCATAGCCCTGTGGTGGTGTCATGGTTGATTCATGGAGGATAGCCCTGTCACTGTGATGGTGTCATGAGTGATTCATGGAGGATAGCCCTGTGCAGTGGCGTACATAGAGAAGTAAGGGCCCCATAGCAAGGATCAAAGCAGGCCCCCCCACACAGGACAGAAGGGTTTCTGTCTAGACCCCTTTCAATGACCCTTGGGCCATTTTTCTATTGCTTCATTTGCTAAAAGTTATTCCTTTAGAGGGTAAAGTCCTGACCGGGTTTTCACCTCCAGTAGAAGAGGAGATGATCCCAACTAAGACTGGGCCCCCTTTTGCCCTGGGCCCCATAGCAATCGCATGGTCTGCCACTATGGTAGTTACGCCCCTGGGGCCCCTGTGATGGTGTCATGGGTCGCAGTGGCGTAGCTAGAAATGACTGGGCCCCACAGCTAATTTTTGAATGGGGCCCCCCTCCCCCAGTAATTTTTTAGCGACCCCTTCCTTTCATGCCGCCCCCATTCCTGTGGCTAGTTAAGATCGCTCTCTCAGACCAGGCCCGGCAGCTGTTCCATCCGTTTTCTACACTATCTATACTGTCACTGTATATAATTTCATTGTGCAATACTGTTGAGGTGTCCCTCACAAAATCTTGTAGTCCTCCTTCTCCTGGATGGGCCCCTTCTTGGTCAGGGCCCCAAAGCAGCCGCTTCCCCTACTTCCCCTATAGTTACGCCCCTGCATGGGTGATTTATGGAAGACAGAGAACAGCCCTGTGGTGGTGTCATGGGTGATTTGTGGAGGACAGAAAATAGCCCTGTGATGGGTGATTCATAGAGGACAGAGGATAGCCTTGTGATGGTGTCATGGGTGATTCATGGAGGATAGCCCTGTGATGGTGTCATGGGTGATTCATGGAGGATAGCCTTGTGATGGTGTCATGGGTGATTCATGGAGGATAGCCCTGTGATGGTGTCATGGGTGATTCATGGAGAATAGCCCTGTGATGGTGTCATGGGTGATTCATGGAGGATAGCCTTGTGATGGTGTCATGGGTGATTCATGGAGGATAGCCCTGTGATGGTGTCATGGGTGATTCATGGAGAATAGCCCTGTGATGGTGTCATGGGTGATTCATGGAGGATAGCCTTGTGATGGTGTCATGGGTGATTCATGGAGGATAGCCTTGTGATGGTGTCATGGGTGATTCATGGAGGATAGCCCTGTGATGGTGTCATGGGTGATTCATGGAGGATAGCCTTGTGATGGTGTCATGGGTGATTCATGGAGGATAGCCCTGTGATGGTGTCATGGGTGATTCATGGAGGATAGCCTTGTGATAGTGTCATGGGTGATTCGTGGAGGATAGCCCTGTGATGGTGTCATGGGTGATTCATGGAGAATAGCCTTGTGATAGTGTCATGGGTGATTCATGGAGGATAGCCCTGTGATGGTGGATAGCCCTGTGATGGTGCCATGAGTGATTCATGGAGGATAGCCCTGTGATGGTGGATAGCTCTGTGATGGTGCCATGGGTGATTCATGGAGGATAGCCCTGTGATGGTGTCATGGGTGATTCATGGAGGATAGCCTTGTGATGGTGTCATGGGTGATTTGTGGAGGATAGCCCTGTGATGGTGTCATGGGTGATTCATGGAGGATAGCCTTGTGATGGTGTCATGGGTGATTCATGGAGGATAGCCCTGTGATGGTGTCATGGGTGATTCATGGAGGATAGCCTTGTGATGGTGCCATGGGTGATTCATGGAGGATAGCCCTGTGATGGTGTCATGGGTGATTCATGGAGGATAGCCTTGTGATGGTGTCATGGGTGATTCATGGAGGATAGCCCTGTGATGGTGTCATGGGTGATTCATGGAGGATAGCCTTGTGATAGTGTCATGGGTGATTCATGGAGGATAGCCCTGTGATGGTGTCATGGGTGATTCATGGAGAATAGCCTTGTGATAGTGTCATGGGTGATTCATGGAGGATAGCCCTGTGATGGTGGATAGCCCTGTGATGGTGCCATGAGTGATTCATGGAGGATAGCCCTGTGATGGTGGATAGCTCTGTGATGGTGCCATGGGTGATTCATGGAGGATAGCCCTGTGATGGTGTCATGGGTGATTCATGGAGGATAGCCTTGTGATGGTGTCATGGGTGATTTGTGGAGGATAGCCCTGTGATGGTGTCATGGGTGATTCATGGAGGATAGCCTTGTGATGGTGTCATGGGTGATTCATGGAGGATAGCCCTGTGATGGTGTCATTGGTGATTCATGGAGGATAGCCTTGTGATAGTGTCATGGGTGATTCATGGAGGATAGCCCTGTGATGGTGTCATGGGTGATTCATGGAGGATAGCCCTGTGATGGTGTCATGGGTGATTCATGGAGGATAGCCCTGTGATGGTGTCATTGGTGATTCATGGAGGATAGCCTTGTGATAGTGTCATGGGTGATTCATGGAGGATAGCCCTGTGATGGTGGATAGCCCTGTGATGGTGCCATGAGTGATTCATGGAGGATAGCCCTGTGATGGTGGATAGCTCTGTGATGGTGCCATGAGTGATTCATGGAGGATAGCCCTGTGATGGTATCATGGGTGATTCATAGAGTGTAGCGGATTGTGTTTGGCTACTATCCACCGTCCTTAATTTTGGCTGTCCATAACGTTTATTGTTGCAATGTTATGTTTAATTCCCTATGGTTCGTTACTTGTAAGACAGTAATTCAGTAACCTGCTGAGCATTCGTCTGGTTGTGCGGTAGAAACACAATGGCAACAATGTATGTCTCAACTGGACTGTTGATTGGATTACTTCTCAGGCTGAGGGGAGGGGATGTGTGGGCTCCCTTGCATGGGACAGTGGCATAGAAGCAGGGTATGTGGCATTAAACAGTGTCCTGATACTGTGTGTCGTCCAGTGATGGGATATTCGTGGAGGGTTTTATTTGCTACTGATGATATTCTTCCTGTGCTAACTACTTGATACCAAAGTACAAGTAACCCTTGGAATATCGGTGGAGAAAGCTTATGTCGCACTAGCGCTTCGGAGAAGGATGGAGGATAGCCCTGTCGTCGTGTCATAGGTGATTCATGGAAGACAGAGAATAGCCCTGTGGTTGTGTAATGGGTGATTATTAGAGGATGGAGGATAGCCCTGTGGTGGTGTCATAGATCATTAATGGTGGACAGAGCATAGCCCTGTGGTGGTGTCATGGGTGATATAGCCTTGTGATGGTGTCATAGAGGATTCATGGTGGACAGAGCATAGCCCTGTGGTGGTGTCATGGGTGATTTATGGAGGATGGAGGATAGCCCTGTCATTGTGTCATGGGTGAGGAGTTGAGGACAGAGGATAGCTATAGTAATGTCAGACCATAAGCTGATTACCCCAATGACATAACGGGTGACTTTTAGTTTGTCTGCAGCTTCTGTTGTTCCGTTGTTATTATCATTGACGTCTCCATCTGTCAGCAGCAGAAGTACCTTCTTGGCGTGCTGCCGGGCTCCTGCTTCTGGGGTGAAGATCTCGTTTCTGCAGGAAAACATGGGAGGTTAAGGAGTATGCGTCAGCCTAATTCATTCTCATCACATAAAACAGGCTTATCCGGAATCTACACATAAACCTTCAGAAACGACAGGTGTCAAGGAGCTGCCATTGCTTCCTGAAATCCAATGTGTATGGGATGAGATACCGGTGTGTAGCATCTGTCAGTGTGAACATGTGCCATATATGAGTGCATTGTATGTAGTCACATAAGAGCTATGCTATGCCCGTCTCCCTGCACCCCAACACCAATGCTTTATATATTCTCAGGAAGAGTAATGGCAGAGCTGAGGTATAGAGACACTATATATAAGGCCCCATCCCTGACCAGCAGAGGACACACTGACTACTCCACTCATGGTATCATCTTCAGGAATGCTATAATGTCTTGCTGAGCACTTACAGTGTGAATTTGAGGGCTCTGTATAAATATCCAAAACCTCCTATATGCTTCATCTCCTTAATTTTTTCTTCGGCTTTTCCAAGTTGATAATCCGTAAAGTTCAAAACTGTCTTTGGGATTGTTGAAAACATAACAACAGAAAACTGTGAAGAGAAAAGTGATGGTTTATTGTAGAGAAGGAAACAAAGGCAAAAGAACAGACCCCAAAATAGAAGGAGGTGGAACAAAAGAGGCTGGAGAAAGTGGAGATCATGGAACATACTCAGGAAGGGGGGATGTAGGAGATCTGTGGAAAATGGTGGTTGGTTGGTAGGATGCTGAAAAATACACTGGTGTGTGATGGTGGAGGCTGCTGGAGAACGGAGATATTGGTGTGTGATGGTTGAGGCTGCTGGAGAACGGAGATATTGGTGTGTGATGGTGGAGGGTGCTGGAGAATGGAGATATTGGTGTGTGATGGTGGAGGGTTCTGGAGAATGGAGATATTGGTGTGTGATGGTGGAGGGTTCTGGAGAATGGAGATGTTGGTGTGTGATGGTGGAGGGTTCTGGAGAATGGAGATATTGGTGTGTGATGGTGGAGGGTGCTGGAGAGTGGAGATATTGGTGTGTGATGGTGGAGGGTGCTGGAGAATGGAGATATTGGTGTGTGATGGTGGAGGGTGCTGGAGAATGGAGATATTGGTGTGTGATGGTGGAGGGTGCTGGAGAGTGGAGATATTGGTGTGTGATGGTGGAGGGTGCTGGAGAATGGAGATATTGGTGTGTGATGGTGGAGGGTGCTGGAGAATGGAGATATTGGTGTGTGATGGTGGAGGGTGCTGGAGAATGAAGATGTTGGTGTGTGATGGTGGAGGGTTCTGGAGAATGGAGATGTTGGTGTGTGATGGTGGAGGGTGCTGGAGAATGGAGATATTGGTGTGTGATGGTGGAGGCTGCTGGAGAATGAAGATGTTGGTGTGTGATGGTGGAGGGTTCTGGAGAATGGAGATGTTGGTGTGTGATGGTGGAGGGTGCTGGAGAATGGAGATATTGGTGTGTGATGGTGGAGGGTTCTGGAGAATGGAGATATTGGTGTGTGATGGTGGAGGGTGCTGGAGAATGGAGATGTTGGTGTGTGATGGCGGAGGGTGCTGGAGAATGGAGATATTGGTGTGTGATGGCGGAGGGTGCTGGAGAATGGAGATGTTGGTGTGTGATGGTGGAGGCTGCTGGAGAATGAAGATGTTGGTGTGTGATGGTGGAGGGTTCTGGAGAATGGAGATGTTGGTGTGTGATGGTGGAGGGTGCTGGAGAATGGAGATATTGGTGTGTGATGGTGGAGGCTGCTGGAGAATGAAGATGTTGGTGTGTGATGGTGGAGGGTTCTGGAGAATGGAGATGTTGGTGTGTGATGGTGGAGGGTGCTGGAGAATGGAGATATTGGTGTGTGATGGTGGAGGGTTCTGGAGAATGGAGATATTGGTGTGTGATGGTGGAGGGTGCTGGAGAATGGAGATATTGGTGTGTGATGGTGGAGGGTGCTGGAGTATGGAGATATTGGATTGTGATGGTGGAGGGTGCTGGAGAATGGAGATATTGGTGTGTGATGGTGGAGGGTGCTGGAGAATGGAGATATTGGTGTGTGATGGTGGAGGGTGCTGGAGAATGGAGATATTGGTGTGTGATGGTGGAGGGTGCTGGAGAATGGAGATATTGGTGTGTGATGGTGGAGGGTGCTGGAGAATGGAGATATTGGTGTGTGATGGTGGAGGGTGCTGGAGAATGGAGATATTGGATTGTGATGGTGGAGGGTGCTGGAGAATGGAGATATTGGTGTGTGATGGTGGAGGGTGCTGGAGAATGGAGATATTGGTGTGTGATGGTGGAGGGTGCTGGAGAATGGAGATATTGGTGTGTGATGGTGGAGGGTGCTGGAGAATGGAGATATTGGTGTGTGATGGTGGAGGGTGCTGGAGAATGGAGATATTGGTATGTGATGGTGGAGGGTGCTGGAGAATGGAGATATTGGATTGTGATGGTGGAGGGTGCTGGAGAATGGAGATATTGGTATGTGATGGTGGAGGGTGCTGGAGAATGGAGATATTGGTATGTGATGGTGGAGGGTTCTGGAGAATGGAGATATTGGTGTGTGATGGTGGAGGGTGCTGGAGAATGGAGATATTGGTATGTGATGGTGGAGGGTGCTGGAGAATGGAGATATTGGTATGTGATGGTGGAGGGTGCTGGAAAATGGAGATATTGGTATGTGATGGTGGAGGGTGCTGGAGAATGGAAATATTGGTATGTGATGGTGGAGGGTGCTGGAGAATGGAGATATTGGTATGTGATGGTGGAGGGTGCTGGAGAATGGAA
Organism: Bufo bufo; assembly: GCF_905171765.1. Classification (NCBI taxonomy): domain Eukaryota; kingdom Metazoa; phylum Chordata; class Amphibia; order Anura; family Bufonidae; genus Bufo; species Bufo bufo. Next base: position 43,131 of record NW_024400003.1, read on the forward strand.
ATATTGGTATGTGATGGTTGAGGGTGCTGGAGAATGGAGATATTGGTATGTAATGGTAGAGGGTGCTGGAGAATGGAGATATTGGTATGTGATGGTGGAGGGTGCTGGAGAATGGAAATATTGGTATGTGATGGTTGAGGGTGCTGGAGAATGGAGATATTGGTATGTAATGGTAGAGGGTGCTGGAGAATGGAGATATTGGTATGTGATGGTGGAGGGTGCTGGAGAATGGAAATATTGGTATGTGATGGTGGAGGGTGCTGGAGAATGGAAATATTGGTATGTGATGGTTGAGGGTGCTGGAGAATGGAGATATTGGTATGTAATGGTAGAGGGTGCTGGAGAATGGAGATATTGGTATGTGATGGTGGAGGGTGCTGGAGAATGGAAATATTGGTATGTGATGGAGGAGGGTGCTGGAGAATGGAGATATTGGTATGTGATGGTGGAGGGTGCTGGAGAATGGAGATATTGGTGTGTGATGGTGGAGGGTGCTGGAGAATGGAGATATTGGTATGTGATGGTAGAGGGTGCTAGAGAATGGAGATATTGGTATGTGATGGTGGAGTGTACTGGAGAATGGGGATATGTGTGTGATGGTGGTGGGAACTAACAATACTGGTATGTGAGGGTTAGTGGATGATGATGAAAAAGAGCAGAGAATTTTGAAAACTTGAGAGATGTTGGAGGTAAATGGAAGAAAGGGTAGGGAACTGGTGTACAGTTTTTGCTGAAGAGTAGACATGATGGAATATGAAGACGTTCAGGGGCAGTGGAGATCCCGTTCTCATGTATCATGGTCATCAGCCACCTCTCTTACATGTACAGTGCTGCTCTTTAGGTTCTGGATTGTGTTCAGTAGGAACTTCTGAACTTCTCCAAACTCTAGTTCCCCCACACTGTGCGAGTCATCGATTAGGAAACACAGATCCACATCAACATTCTGGCATTCTAGAGAACATCAATGAGACAAGAATGAAGAGTACACAGAGAAAATGAGACACCTCTCCATATAACATTCACCAGAAAGATGGGCTGGAATACTACGGTACTTCATAGGCAGGATGTGGGAAAGGGTGGGTGAGAAGGAGACAGGCAATAGGTAGGGATGGAGGAAGGAGTGGATGAGGAGAAGAAGACAGGCAATAGGTAGGGATGGAGGAAGGAGTGGATGAGGAGAAGAAGACAGGCAGAAGGTAGGGTTGGAGGAAGGAGTGGATGAGGAGAAGAAGACAGGCAGAAGGTAGGGATGGAGGAAGGAGTTGTGAGGAGGAGGAGAAAGTCAGTAGGCAGGGATGGAGGAAGAAGAGGGTGAGGAGGAGGAGACAGGTAGGTCGGTATGGAGGAAGAAGTGGGTGAGGAGGAGGAGCCAGGTAGTAGGTAGGGATGGAGGAAGGAGTGGGTGAGGAAGAGAGACAGGCAGTAGGTAGGGATGGAAGAAGAAGAGGGTGGGAATTGGGAAGGACAGGTGGTAGTTTGGGATTGAAGATGGTCGAGCAGGTAGGGATGAAGGAGGAAGTGAGGGATATAGAGTGGAACAGCCGGTAGGTCGGGATGGAGGACAAAAAAGGCCTGAAAAGCATAGTTGCCAAGAGCCTCAAATTTGCCAGGATTGTCCTAAATGTTGAGAAAATCCTGGCACAAAATGAGAAGGATTTATGCAAATTGTGGACTGGAAGTAGGCTTTTTTAGAAGAATTTGTGGTGTACCTGGGGTGGGACTTAAAGCAGCTCTGTCACCAGGATCACCCCTATTAAACCAGACACACTGGCTGCTAGGGATCATCACACAGATTAAAACTCTACCTTTCTTTTGTCTGTATGATAAACGGCTACAGAAATATCTATGTTTTATTCATATGCAAATTAGCAATTCAAGCACTCAGAGGCGGGGCCGAATAATCTAAGCCCCCCCCCCCTTCCATTGATTGACAGGGCTAGACAGCAGGCTGAGGGAAGAGCTGTGTCCTGGCTTATATATATCTACTGTATATACACTGCTCAAAAAAATAAAGGGAACACTTAAACAACACAATGTAACTCCAAGTCAATCGCACTTCTGTGACATCAAACTGTCCACTTAGGAAGCAACACTGAGTGACAATCAATTTCACATGCTGTTGTGCAAATGGGATAGACAACAGGTGGAAATTATAGGCAATTAGCAAGACCCCCCAATAAAGGAGTGGTTCTGCAGGTGGTGACCACAGAGCACTTCTCAGTTCCTATGCTTCCTGGCTGATGTTTTGGTCACTTTTGAATGCTGGCGGTGCTTTCACTCTAGTGGTAGCATGAGACGGAGTCTACAACCCACACAAGTGGCTCAGGTACTGCAGCTTATCCAGGATGGCACATCAATGCGAGCTGTGGCAAGAAGGTTTGCTGTGTCTGTCAGCGTAGTGTCCAGAGCATGGAGGCACTACCAGGAGACAGGCCAGTACATCAGGAGACGTGGAGGAGGCCGTAGGAGGGAAACAACCCAGCAACAGGACCGCTACCTCTGCCTTTGTGCAAGGAGGAACAGGTGGAGCACTGCCAGAGCCCTGCAAAATGACCTCCAGCAGGCCACAAATGTGCATGTGTCTGCTCAAACGGTCAGAAACAGACTCCATGAGGGTGATATGAGGGCCCGACGTCCACAGGTGGGGGTTGTGCTTACAGCCCAACACCATGCAGGACGTTTGGCATTTGCCAGAGAACACCAAGATTGGCAAATTCGCCACTGGCGCCCTGTGCTCTTCACAGATGAAAGCAGGTTCACACTGAGCACATGTGACAGACGTGACAGAGTCTGGAGACGCCGTGGAGAACGTTCTGCTGCCTGCAACATCCTCCAGCATGACCGGTTTGGCATTGGGTCAGTAATGGTGTGGGGTGGCATTTCTTTGGAGGGCCGCACAGCCCTCCATGTGCTCGCCAGAGGTAGCCTGACTGCCATTAGGTACCGAGATGAGATCCTCAGACCCCTTGTGAGACCATATGCTGGTGCGGTTGGCCCTGGGTTCCTCCTAATGCAAGACAATGCTAGACCTCATGTGGCTGGAGTGTGTCAGCAGTTCCTGCAAGACGAAGGCATTGATGCTATGGACTGGCCCGCCCGTTCCCCAGACCTGAATCCAATTGAGCACATCTGGGACATCATGTCTCGCTCTATCCACCAACGTTGCACCAAAGACCGTCCAGGAGTTGGCAGATGCTTTAGTCCAGGTCTGGGAGGAGATCCCTCAGGAGACCGTCCGCCACCTCATCAGGAGCATGCACAGGCGTTGTAGGGAGGTCATACAGGCACGTGGAGGCCACACACACTACTGAGCCTCATTTTGACTTGTTTTAAGGACATTACATCAAAGTTGGATCAGCCTGTAGTGGGTTTTTCCACTTTAATTTTGAGTGTGACTCCAAATCCAGACCTCCATGGGTTGAAAAATTAGATTTCCATTTTTTTTTTTGTGTGATTTTGTTGTCAGCACATTCAACTATGTAAAGAACAAAGTATTTCAGAAGAATATTTAATTAATTCAGATCTAGGATGTGTTATTTTTGTGTTCCCTTTATTTTTTTGAGCAGTGTATATGCATTATACACACTCTGTACTATAGCTTCACCACACTGAGATCTGCTCAGAAAGCTCATCTACATATCACTGCTTTATTCACAGACACAATATATGATCATACAGACACCTGTAATATGTGATATCTTATAAGTATAGGAAAGACATGCTGAGGGCAGAGCGGTGTCCTAGCATCTCCATATCATATACACTATGTACTATAGCTTCACCACACTGAGATCTGCTCAGAAAGCTCATCTACATATCACTGCTTTATTCACAGACACAATATATGATCATACAGACACCTGTAATATGTGATATCTTATAAGTATAGGAAAGACATGCTGAGGGCAGAGCGGTGTCCTAGCATCTCCATATCATATACACTATGTACTATAGCTTCACCACACTGAGATCTGCTCAGAAAGCTCATCTACATATCACTGCTTTATTCACAGACACAATATATGATCATACAGACACCTGTAATATGCGTTAGCTTATAAGTATAGAAAAACCAAGCATTCTTATGTGGTATAGCTTAGGCTACTTTCACGGATCCGGCACTAATACATTCCTATGGGGAAAAATGCCAGATCCGGCATTCAGGCAAGTCTTCAGTTTTTTTCGCTGGAGATAAAACCGTAGCACGCTATGGTTTTCTCTTTTGCCTGATAAGTCAAAATGACTGAACTGAAGACTTCCTGATGCATCCTGAACGGTTTACTCTCCAATCAGAATGCATGGGGATATGCCTGATCAGTTCTTTTCCGGTATAGACCCCCTGTGACGGAACTCTATGCCGGAAATGAAAAACGCTAGTGTGAAAGTACCCTTAGAGGTTAAAGGGGTTTTCCGGATATCATAAATATAACTTATGTTTTAGACCAATACATCACCAATAATTACCTAATATAATGTAAATGTCACATATTTACCGTTCAGTAGTTATAAAAGTAGTTTTCTTCCTCCGCTACCCACTGTGTTTCCTCATGAATTACCATGGCTTTGACCTGTAGTTCTGAGCCTTTGTGAGGTCGAGCATGCTCAGTGTGTTGCTATCAATTTCTCTAGCAAAATGTCTTGTGAACTAAAGGATGTGTCAGTGTGCCGGGCGAGGGGGCGTGGCCAGACTGTATATCAGGCAGCCAATAAATAAACAGCAACACTCATAGCAGGAAAGCTAGGGATTGTGGGGATTGTAGTTTTGTGAGGGAAGATCAGGCGCCATGATACTCACTCACACAGGAGCTAGACAAATGGATTGCAAGGTTAATTGAAGCTCTGGTTATATGTGTGGGTCTGGGTTCTGGTTGGGTCACAGCTTGCAGCCTTAATGCAGTTTTTCAAAAATTAAGTTACTTTACCGGAATACCCCTTTAAGCTATTGGTTTTGTATGTAGAGTTCCCAGGTTTGAATCTTAGGAGAACTTTATATATATATATATTTTTTCCCTCCCCACGACAGCACCTTAGAGAGATGGCTCCGCCTCCCAGGACAGGAAACCTGCAGCATAAAAAAGGTGGAGCCACTCTCCCACCTCAGTGAGGTTTCCTGTCCTGGAATGGGAGGCCTGCAGTTTGTTTTCCAGGTGCCCATGACTAGGAAGCCCTGGTAGCTACCCGAGGGTCATGGGCAGGATAGAATTATCTGCCGATGGTCCGTTGCCCATAGGCTTGGGCTGGAAGGGCCAGGAGATCGGCGGTAGTCCAGGAGGCCGTTGGTTTCTCCAATGGGGCAGGCGGTTGTGGATCCCTCAGGCGAGTGTGGCCCCACCGGGGAGCAAGCGTGGCCAGCAGGTCTACCATATCGCAGATGCACCAGGACGCCAGCAGGCCGAGTCGCAGAGTGATGACGTCAACAGGATGTCCTTGCGTTCCACTGCCGAGCGCTTCCGGTCAGGTGACCGGAAGTTCATTATTCAGCGCTACTTTTGAATTCCGGTGTTGTTCGGCATCCAGACGTATCTCAGGTACAGAGGTTCTGGGGATTTGGCTGGCGTATCTGTTTGTTCCAGTGGCATCAGGTGCATGGTCGGTCTGCAAAGATGGAGGCAAGCTCTCAGGTGAGAGATATGCTATGGTGGCAAATGATAATTGGTGTTATTTTGAATTGTATGCAGGTGTAACTGCAGCTATGGAGGAAGAAAAGAGGTCTGACAATACGGATATTGAAATTCAGCCATCGGTATTGTGAGATCTAATGGATTGTTCCTTAAAGGGTTAAGGTTGTTTCCTTAGATATGGATATATTTTTTCTCTATAGATGGCGCCTAAGAAAGTGGTGGCCAAGAGGAAAAATCAAGAGTGCGCTATATGTAAATGTCCACTGTCATCTTCATATTCAAAGAGGCTTTGTCAACAATGTATGGAGAAGACGGTGGCAGATGAGACACCAAGTTTCTTGAAAGACTTGAAGTCTCTTATCAGATCAGAAGTAAAAGTCTCCTTAAAAGCCTGTAAGAAACGTAAGAAATCGACAGAGCAGATGGAGTCAAAGATTGACTCATCAGAAGACAGCGAGACTCCTTTTGGAGACGAGGATTCAGATGATTCCTCCTCCTCAGGGGAAGAAAGAGGAGAACATTTTTTGTTCCCGGCGGAGGATACGGAAGATAAGTCGTGGTAGACTCGGTTTTTGGAAGTCTTAGGGAGAAAAAACAAAGAGGTTTCCTATTGCATAAAAGTATTATGGCGGCAATTGAAAAAAGAGTGGAAGAAACCCGATAAGAAGCTGTAACGGATCTCCTGGCACCCTGATTGGGTACCTCCGTCGATGGATGCTCCTAGTGCTTCCCGAGGACTCCAAGCACTCCACTTGACACCGTAAGCACTGCAGACCCCACGAACCGCCGAAGCTTGGTTGAGGTCTCGCCGTCTCCTACCCACCCTGGACCTACGACAAGGCTCCAGGCTCCAGTGGGTGAACCTCTCCTAAATCCAGAGAGCAGGAACAGCTCTTACAAGAGCTAGTAGTTATAGCCAGGGGAGTATAGCAAATCTTCAGCGTATAGCAATCCCCAGTGTCGATCAGTTACCCAAACACCAGCCTCAACATGATGAAGGGTAAAACAGGAACTCTTTATTGAACACACAGCATTGACTTATATACACATGACATACTGAGGACATGACATAGCAGCCAATCCTGTATAGTTTAAACACAAAAACTAACCCTATTCAACAAACACACTGGCATTGTCTGTGACGCAATCAACAATGAACATGCAAACATCTTCACCCCCTCCATAATGAATGAATGGGAAGAGGAGACACATGTGATGGGATTATCTCCTGAGTGTATCATAGGAGTCGGCTGCTATTATAATCAACTATCTTAATCCCATCACTAACACAATCAGTGGGAGTCTCAGTGCAGAGTTAACCCTTTTTGTGTTGCTGAATCCACACCATGCCTTTTTAATGGGCAATAGGAAATATGTGGCATATAAATTACACACATAAATCAGGATTCATAGTTCCTTGTAACCCCAAAAGGTCTGAGGGGGGTCTCCATAGTTCTCGGTCCATAGTCTGTAGGAAGGAGGCTGGCCCTCAGGCTTCTCCAGCAGTCCCAGTGACGATTCAGTCCGTCACAGAAGCCCTTTATATCTAAGACCTTTGAAAGAAAGTATCCATTTGAGGAAGAAATGTCAACCTCTTGGGATAAAGCCCCAAAACTTGATGTCGCGATTTCTAAAATCTCCAAAAAGTCATCATTGCCCTTTGAGGATATGGGGTTCCTAAAAGATCCTTTGGACAAGAGGATTGACTCGTCCCTCAAAAGTACATGGGGTGTTTTCGGCTGCTTCTTTCAGACCTAGCATAGCCGCCACTATAACGGCTAGATCTATGTCAGTCTGGTTGAATAGGATAGAAAGTCAGATTAGGAATAAATGTCCAAGGGAGCAATTGTTGGCCTCTATTCCTACCTTTCAAAAGGCGGTAGATTTAATTTCGGATGCTTCTATGGACGCTGAGCGGCCTCCCTCTCTAATTCTGCATGCCGTGCGCTATGGCTGAAGAATTGGAGGGGTGGAGATATGTCCTCCAAATTGAGATTATGTGGTATTCCCTGTGAAGGTCAGTTTTTGTTTGGGCCAGAATTGGACGCTCTGCTTGAGAAAGCGGCGGATAGGAAAAAAAAGTTCCCACAGAAGTCCTTTGCTCAATTTAAGAGCTATAAGCGGCCCTTTCGGACATCGTCCAGATTTCAGGGGAAAAGACAGGCTAGAGAAAGAACAGGGAACGAGAACCAGGCCTTCCGGGAATAAAGGCTTCTTGTTCGGATCAGCCTCCGCTCGTTCGGATAAGCAATCCAAACAATGACGCCATGTTCCCAGTAAGGGGAAGGTTGAAATTCTTCATACCTGCTTGGGAAAAGATTGCAGGAACATGGCTGGTAGATCTCTTACGAGACGGATTAAGGCTAGAATTCAAAAGCAATTCGCCAGAAAGTTTTATAATTGCAAAATCCTCACAGGCATTGATGGGAGAAATAAACAAGTTGATAAGCAAAAGCGTGCTGGTTCCAGTTCCGGTGCTAGAAAGGTCAAGGGGTTTCTATTCAACACTGTTCCTGGTAAAGAAACCAGATGGTTCATTTCGGGCAATCATAAATTTAAAACATCTGAACAAATTTTTGAAGGTCAGGAAATTCAAAATGGAGACAATCAGATCGGCGATTCATCTTTTGTTTCCGGGCTGTCATATGGCGGTTCTGGATTTGAAGGATGCTTATCACCATATTCCCATCAATCCAGACCATCAAAAATTTCTCAGGATAGCGATAAGGACAGAGCTCCAGATCCTTCACTTTCAGTTTCAAGCATTACCGTTCTGCCTCTCTATGGCACCCTGAATATTTACCAAGGTGGTGGCGGAGATGGCCTCTTTCATTCGAAGGGAGAACATCACGTTCCTACCTTACTTGGACGATTTCCTGGTGATAGCTCAATCACAAGAAGCGTGCATAAGAGGGGTAGCGCAGGTGGTGAGGATTCTGAAAAATCTAGGGTGGATGTTGAACATGCAGAAATCCAGAATGCAGCCGTCTACAAATCAGGTGTTCTTAGGCCTACTTTTGGACTCCGTACGAGAAAGGACCTTTCTCACGGAGGAGAAGATAGTCCATGTTCAGCAGGGGGTGCAGAGAGTCCAAACAGGAGAACCCTTAACCATAAGAAAAGCCATGTCACTACTAGGAGTCCTAACGTCTTGCATTCCGGCAGTACAGTGGGCCCAGTGGCATTCTCGCCAGCTACAAAGAGATATTTTGACCGCAATGAGGCAGAGAGGAACATCCTTGGAGCCAATCTTAACTGTGTCAAGCCAAACCTTGATATCCCTAGATTGGTGGATAGATTTGAGGAATCTAATCCAGGGGGAGCCTTGGTCCTACCCGGACCCAGTTGTAGTGACAACGGATGCCAGTCCCTGGGGTTGGGGGGCTCACGTCAAGGACCAGTTGTTTCAGAGAGAGTGGTCCCAGGGTCAGAGGTTTTTCTCTTCCAACCGAAAAGAGTTACAAACTGTTCTTCTGGCACTAAGGGCGGTTTTGCCGGAAATCCAGAACGAGCATGTTAGGATAATGTCCGACAATCAGACAGTGGTTTCGTACCTGAATCGCCAAGGGGGAACTAGGTCAGAAACATTACTAAGATTGACAGAATGGATATTCAGGGAGATAGAAGGGAAGGTAGTTCATCTTTCTGCTTTCCACATAAGAGGGGTAGAAAATATCCAAGCAGATTTTTTGAGCCGACACAGGTTGTGGCAGGGAGAGTGGACGCTGAATCCGGCTGTTTTTGCGCAGATAGTAGATCTGTGGGGTCGTCCATCTGTAGACATGTTTGCTACAAGGGAGAACAGGAAGGTCAGGAGCTTTTTTTCCCTCAGTCCAAAAGAGTGCCCATCTGGAGTGGATGCCTTTCTCCAGAGGTGGGATTTTCCTCTGGGATATGCATTCCCTCCCCTACAGCTAATACCGTTAGTTCTGAAAAAGATCAGGTACGAAAGGGCAAGAGTAATAATAGCACCTTTTTGGCTGAGAGGGGCTTGGTTTTCGCTACTGAGAGCCATGTCAATCTCGGACCCCTGGATTCTGCCGGAGATTCCAGATCTATTATCACAGGGTCCTGTGTACCATCCAAGAGTGGGGTCTCTACATCTTTCGGCGTGGAATTTTAGAGGTAATTTCTAGCCAGTCAGGGGTTCTCAAAGGAATTAGTCTCTACTCTAATGAAGAGCAGAAAGGAAGTAACTAATGGCATTTATGCTAGAATGTGGCGAAGATTTTTGTCCTTCCTAAGTATGGAGAGAGTTTTGTGGCCCTTGGAATTCTCAGTGTCACACTTGAATTCCTCCAAAAAGGTTTATCCTTGCGGTTGGCAAAAAGCACTCTGAAGGTTCAAGTTTCTGCTCATTCGGTATTAGGTAGGAAAAATGTAGCAATGGATCTGTGGGTAGTGAGATTTTTTAAGGCAGTTGACAGGATGGTACCAGTGAAAGGCCCCAGGTTCCCACCATGGGATCTGAATTTAGTTTTAAATGCCTTAACTAAATATCCCTTCGAGCCTTTAGAGTCCTGTTCTATAAAACAACTTACCCTAAAGCTAGTATTACTGGTAGCCTTGACTCCGGCCAGGAGGATTAGCGAGATCCAGGCTATCTCCATCAACCCCCCTTTCATGTCAATCCGGGAAGACAGAGTAGTGTTAAGACCAGACCCAGGTTTCCTGCCGAAGGTTCCATCTAGAGCAAATAGATCACAAAAGATAGTTCTCCCAGCTTTTTTTTCAGATCCCAAGGAGGATCAAGAAAAAGAATTGCATTCTCTCGATGTCAGAAGGTGTATCATACAGTACCTAGAGGTCACTAAAGTCTGGAGAAAGTCATCAGCCCTGTTTGTTCTTTTTGGTGGGGCTAAGAAGGGTAAAACGGCTTTGAAGGCATCTATTGCTAGATGGATCAGAGAAGTCATCTCTATGGCATATTCTGTGTCCGGAGTTCCTCCACCTATCTCTTTGAGAGCTCATTCCACTAGAGCGGTGTCAACTTCTTGGGCGGAGAGGGCCAGTGTATCTATTGAACAAATTTGTCGGGCTGCTACCTGGTCTTCTCCCTCTACTTTTTATAAGCACAACAGGCTTCAGCTTGATTCCATCTCTGACCTATTATTTGGTACTAATGTTTTTGAAGCTGTTTCCCACCCTTGATTTATCTCTGTAATCTCTCTCTAAGGTGCTGTCGTGGGAGGGGAAAAAATTATGATTACACTTACCGGTAATCAGATTTTCCTGACCCTACGACAGCACCGTTCCTTATTCCCTCCCTATGGTGTTTGTTCTGTGTGTTCACGGGTGTTGCAATAAAAAATACAAAAAAATTATATATATATATATATATATATATATATATATACACACATACACACACACAGTCCTGATCAAAAGTTTAAGACCACTTGATAAATGGCAGACAATCCTATGTATCATGGCTGGATCTTCACAAGGTTCCAAGTAGAGCTTCAACATGCAACAAGAAGAAATGGGAGGGAGACAGAACATTTTTTGAGCATTCAATTTAATGAAAACAATGAATAAACTGAAACAGGCTGTTTTTCAGCTGATTAAAAGTTGAGGACCACACCTCCAAAAAAAAACTAAACCCCCCCAAAACCGAAATCCAACCTCCAAACATGAGCTCAGTAATGAGTAGCTCCGCCGTTATTGTTTCGGCATGCTTGATGCAAGCGTTTCCATGAGGTGATCTGGAACATTTCTCCAAGTGGTGAAGACGGCCACACGAAGGCCATCTACTGTCTGGAACTGTTGTCCATTTTTGTAAACTTCCCTTGCCATCCATCCCCAAAGGTTCTCAATTGGATTTAGATCAGGGGAACACGCAGGTTGGGCCAAAAAAGTAATGTTCTTCTCCTGGAAAAAGTCCCTTGTCCTGCGGGCATTGTGTACTGTAGCGTTGTCCTGTTACCACACAGACGAGGGCCCTCAGCCATGAGGAAGGCTCTCTGCAACATCTGGACATAGCCAGCGGCCATTTGACGCCCCTGCACTTCCTGAAGCTCCATTGTTCCACTGAAGGAAAAAGCCCCCCCAGACCATTATGGCGCCCCCTCCACTGTGGCGCGTAGAAAACATCTCAGGTGGGATCTGCTCGTCATGCCAGTAACGTTGGAAACCATCAGGACCATCAAGGTTACATTGTTTCTCATCAGAGGATAAAACTTTCTTCCACCTTTGAATGTCCCATGTTTGGTGCTCTCTTGCAAAGTCCAAACGAGCAGTTCTGTGGCGTTGAAGGAGACGAGGTCTTTGAAGACGTTTTTTGTTTTTGAAGCCCTTCAGTCTCAGATGCTGTCTGATGGTTATGGGGCTGCAGTCAGCAGCAGTAAGGGCCTTAATTTGGGTCGAAGATCGTCCAGTGTCTTGACGGACAGCTAATTGGATCCTCCGGCTCAGTGCCCGTGAAATTTTTTTGAGTCTTCCACTTGACTTTTTTGTTCCATAACCCTCAGGATCATTTAAGAAATTCCAAATGACTGTCTTACTGCGTCCCACCTCAGCAGCGATGGCGGCTGTGAGAGACCCCGCTTATGCAGTTCAACAACCCGGCCACCTTCAAAAAAGGAGAGTTTTTTTGCCTTTGCCATCACAACGTGTGACTACCTGACAGAAGATGACAATGAATCCACATCTTTGCACAGAATTGGCCTTTTAAAAGGCATGTGGCCCTAAAAACAGCTGAAAAACAGCCTGTTTCAGTTTAATCGTTATTTTCAATTAATTGAATGCTCAAAAAAAGTTTTGTCTCACTCCCATTTCTTCTTGTTGCATGTTGAAGCTCTACTTGGAACCTTGTAAAGATCCAGCCATGATACATAGGATTGTCTGCCATTTATCAAGTGGTCTTAAACTTTTGATCAGGACTGTATATATATATACACAGTACAGACCAAAAGTTTGGACACACCTTCTCATTCAAAGAGTTTTTTTTATTTTCATGACTATGAAGGCATCAAAACTATGAATTAACAGATGTGGAATTATATACATAACAAACAAGTGTGAAACAACTGAAAATATGTCATATTCTAGGTTCTTCAAAGTAGCCACCTTTTGCTTTGATTACTGCTTTGCACACTCTTGGCATTCTCTTGATGAGCTTCAAGAGGTAGTCCCCTGAAATGGTTTTCACTTCACAGGTGTGCCCTGTCAGGTTTAATAAGTGGGATTTCTTGCCTTATAAATGCGGTTGGGACCATCAGTTGCGTTGAGGAGAAGTCAGGTGGATACACAGCTGATAGTCCTACTGAATAGACTGTTAGAATTTGTATTATGGCAAGAAAAAAGCAGCTAAGTAAAGAAAAACGAGTGGCCATCATTACTTTAAGAAATGAAGGTCAGTCAGTCACCCGAAAAATTGGGAAAACTTTGAAAGTAAGGGCTATTTGACCATGAAGGAGAGTGATGGGGTGCTGCGCCAGATGACCTGGCCTCCACAGTCATTGGACCTGAACCCAATCGAGATGGTTTGGGGTGAGCTGGACCGCAGAGTGAAGGCAAAAGGGCCAACAAGTGCTAAGCATCTCTGGGAACTCCTTCAAGACTGTTGGAAGACCATTTCAGGGGACTACCTCTTGAAGCTCATCAAGAGAATGCCAAGAGTGTGCAAAGCAGTAATCAAAGCAAAAGGTGGCTACTTTGAAGAACCTAGAATAGGACATATTTTCAGTTGTTTCACACTTGTTTGTTATGTATATAATTCCACATGTGTTAATTCATAGTTTTGATGCCTTCATAGTCATGAAAATAAAGAAAACTCTTCGAATGAGAAGGTGTGTCCAAACTTTTGGTCTGTACTGTATATGTACAGTATATATAAAAAAAATTAAACTAACATAAAGGGAGTCCCTCTCATGAGGTGGGAGAGTGGCTCCACCTTTTGTATGCTGCAGGTTTCCTGTCCTGGGGGCAGAGCCATCTCTCTAAGGTGCTGTCGTGGGGTCAGGAAAATCCGATTATCGGTAAGTATTAAGGCCGATTAATTGGCCTGCATTTGTGGGAGGGGCGCCCTGCCCTATATCTAGGACGCACCTTTCTCCAGAGGGGACGGACGGCAGCAGTGTTCCTGTTACAGCCGGCGGCGTCAGCATCTCCTAGGCGACAGAGCGTCACTTCTGGTCGGCGCTTCCTCCGGCGTCCTGTTCCTCCTCGTGCGGCTGCCTCAGCGCAGTGTCGGCTCCTTAGTCCGGTCGGTGGGGTCGGTCCCTCTAAGGTATGAGAGGGACATCCCCACACCGGAACGGCAGTCTGGCAGCACGCCCCGCTCCCACGTGACTTGCACGCAGGTAGCAGGAGTCAGCGGGACTCCGTTCGTATATTTGCTGGGGCACCTCGCATTAGGCTCTATCTTTCTGCATTGGGGGAGGCTTGTAAGGGAGTAAGGACGGGGGGAGGGGGGGGAATGTCAATGAGAAGGCTAGTCTTTGAGGGCGGAGTTTCAATCTGCCTGATTAATCACAGCCTAGCTGTTTTTAACTTTTCTGTCAAGATGAATTTTGTATATTCACCATGACTGTTATATGGGGGGCAAAGTCTGGCACGGGCCGCCGTGCTGTCAGTTAGGGGGTTAATGCCATACAGCGTGATGGTGATGAGTTGTTGGGGGTAGTACCCCCAGTAACAAGCGCCCCTAGACGTAGGCCAGCAGGGGCACGCCAGACCTTTCACATTGTGTGGCATTCATTGTTCTGTGTCAGATGGGCAGGTTTCTCACTTGCCTGTCTTCATACACTTGTCGCAATTTGCTTGCTACATAGATAGCTGTGTTTTATCTTTGGCATAGGCCCGTCAGCCGTTCAGCCAACTCCGTGAGAACCCCGGCAATCTGACAATCGTGTCTCGTCACCCAGCTTCAGGCGCAAGCGTTGTTAAAAAAAAATAAAAAAAAATTATTCTGCTTAATTCGTGCGAACAGGTCTATTTCCACGGTTGGTTCCTTGTGTTCTTCTCATGTCAGCATCGTGTCCTGTTTCCGGTAAGGTCCTCCTTTATCTTCCACTGTCACACGTCTCCTCCTTCTCCGTACCTGTCAGGTGGTCACCAGGGTCGGTTCCCTTTGCATGACGGTTTCTGCAGTGGCGGTGGTGGTGTCTAGGCACGGGTGGTAGTCAAATTGTTACTAAACAGTGGTAGTGACGGTCCGTCTTTTTGCTTGTTTTACAGTCACACAGAGCATGTCAGCTAGGGCGCTGCCGGAAGACAAGGTGGTTAGGGTCCGCGCAGCCATTCACAGTTTCGTCACTGGTAGGGTCACCACCAAGGTGGAACTGCAGTCCTTGTTAGGCATCTAAATTTTGCGATGCGCGTCATTCCTCAGGGTAGGTTTTCGTAGCCAGATTGTTACCACTCCCACTGTCATAGCCATCATCCAGCCGTGTCTCAGTTATTCCCCCTGTCATAGCTATCATCCAGCCGTGTCTCAGTTATTCCCACTGTCATAGCTATCATCCAGCCATGTCTCAGTTATTCCCACTGTCATAGCCATCATCCAGCCGTGTCTCAGTTATTCCCACTGTCATAGCTATCATCCAGCCATGTCTCAGTTATTCCCACTGTCATAGCTATCATCCAGCCGTGTCTCAGTTATTCCCCCTGTCATAGCTATCATCCAGCCGTGTCTCAGTTATTCCCCCTGTCATAGCTATCATCCAGCCATGTCTCAGTTATTCCCACTGTCATAGCTATCATCCAGCCATGTCTCAGTTATTCCCACTGTCATAGCTATCATCCAGCCGTGTCTCAGTTATTCCCACTATGTCATAGCTATCATCCAGCCATGTCTCAGTTATTCCCACTGTCATATCTATCATCCAGCCATGTCTCAGTTATTCCCACTGTCATAGCTATCATCCAGCCGTGTCTCAGTTATTCCCACTGTCATAGCTATCATCCAGCCGTGTCTCAGTTATTCCCACTGTCATAGCTATCATCCAGCCATGTCTCAGTTATTCCCCCTGTCATAGCTATCATCCAGCCGTGTCTCAGTTATTCCCACTGTCATAGCTATCATCCAGCCGTGTCTCAGTTATTCCCACTGTCATAGCTATCATCCAGCCATGTCTCAGTTATTCTCACTGTCATAGCTATCATCCAGCCATGTCTCAGTTATTCCCACTGTCATAGCTATCATCCAGCCATGTCTCAGTTATTCCCACTGTCATAGCTATCATCCAGCCGTGTCTCAGTTATTCCCACTGTCATAGCTATCATCCAGCCGTGTCTCAGTTATTCCCACTGTCATAGTTATCATCCAGCCATGTCTCAGTTATTCCCACTGTCATAGCTATCATCCAGACATGTCTCAGTTATTCCCACTGTCATAGCTATCATCCAGCCGTGTCTCAGTTATTCCCACTGTCATAGCTATCATCAGCCATGTCTCAGTTATTCCCACTGTCATAGCTATCATCCAGACATGTCTCAGTTATTCCCACTGTCATAGCTATCATCCAGCCATGTCTCAGTTATTCCCACTGCCATAGCTATCATCCAGCCATGTCTCAGTTATTCCCACTGTCATAGCTATCATCCAGCCATGTCTCAGTTATTCCCACTGTCACAGCTATCATCCAGCCATGTCTCAGTTATTCCCACTGTCATAGCTATCATCCAGCCGTGTCTCAGTTATTCCCACTGTCATAGCTATCATCAGCCATGTCTCAGTTATTCCCCCTGTCATAGCTATCATCCAGCCATGTCTCAGTTATTCCCACTGTCATAGCTATCATCAGCCATGTCTCAGTTATTCCCCCTGTCATAGCTATCCTCCAGCCATGTCTCAGTTATTCCCACTGCCATAGCTATCATCCAGCCATGTCTCAGTTATTCCCACTGTCATAGCTATCATCCAGCCGTGTCTCAGTTATTCTCACTGTCATAGCTATCATCCAGCCGTGTCTCAGTTATTCCCACTGTCATAGCTATCATCCAGCCGTGTCTCAGTTATTCCTACTGTCATAGCTATCATCCAGCCGTGTCTCAGTTATTCCCACTGTCATAGCTATCATCCAGCCGTGTCTCAGTTATTCCCGCTGTCATAGCTATCATCCAGCCGTGTCTCAGTTATTCCCACTGTCATAGCTATCATCCAGCCGTGTCTCAGTTATTCTCACTGTCATAGCTATCATCCAGCCGTGTCTCAGTTATTCCCACTGTCATAGCTATCATCCAGCCGTGTCTCAGTTATTCCCACTGTCATAGCTATCATCCAGCCGTGTCTCAGTTATTCCCACTGTCATAGCTATCATCCAGCCGTGTCTCAGTTATTCCCACTGTCATAGCTATCATCAGCCATGTCTCAGTTATTCCCACTGTCATAGCTATCATCCAGCCGTGTCTCAGTTATTCCCACTGTCATAGCTATCATCCAGCCGTGTCTCAGTTATTCCCACTGTCATAGCTATCATCCAGCCGTGTCTCAGTTATTCCCACTGTCATAGCTATCATCCAGCCATGTCTCAGTTATTCCCACTGTCATAGCTATCATCCAGCCGTGTCTCAGTTATTCCCACTGTCATAGCTATCATCCAGCCGTGTCTCAGTTATTCCCACTGTCATAGCTATCATCCAGCCATGTCTCAGTTATTCCCACTGTCATAGCTATCATCCAGCCATGTCTCAGTTATTCCCACTGTCATAGCTATCATCCAGCCGTGTCTCAGTTATTCCCACTGTCATAGCTATCATCCAGCCGTGTCTCAGTTATTCCCACTGTCATAGCTATCATCCAGCCATGTCTCAGTTATTCCCACTGTCATAGCTATCATCCAGCCGTGTCTCAGTTATTCCCACTGTCATAGCTATCATCCAGCCGTGTATCAGTTATTCCCACTGTCATAGCTATCATCCAGCCGTGTCTCAGTTATTCCCACTGTCATAGCTATCATCCAGCCGTGTCTCAGTTATTCCCACTGTCATAGCTATCATCCAGCCGTGTCTCAGTTATTCCCACTGTCATAGCTATCATCCAGCCGTGTCTCAGTTATTCCCACTGTCATAGCTATCATCCAGCCATGTCTCAGTTATTCCCACTGTCATAGCTATCATCCAGCCGTGTCTCAGTTATTCCCACTATGTCATAGCTATCATCCAGCTGTGTCTCAGTTATTCCCACTGTCATAGCTATCATCCAGCCGTGTCTCAGTTATTCCCACTGTCATAGCTATCATCCAGCCGTGTCTCAGTTATTCCCACTATGTCATAGCTGTCATCCAGCCATGTCTCAGTTATCCCCACTGTCATAGCTATCATCCAGCCGTGTCTCAGTTATTTCCACTGTCATAGCTATCATCCAGCCGTGTCTCAGTTATTCCCACTGTCATAGCTATCATCCAGCCGTGTCTCAGTTATTCCCACTGTCATAGATATCATCCAGCCGTGTCTCAGTTATTCCCACTGTCATAGCTATCATCCAGCCGTGTCTCAGTTATTCCCACTGTCATAGCTATCATCCAGCCGTGTCTCAGTTATTCCCACTGTCATAGCTATCATCCAGCCATGTCTCAGTCATTCTCTGTCAGGATAGTCCAGTGTTCCTGGACAGTCAAGCGGATTTGAGCATGTGGGACCACTTCTTGAGTCATGGGAATGGCGTGTCCATGTTTGTCCCGGCGGTCTCCCACAACTCCCCCGTCATATTCTCCAACAGCGGGGTCAGCACTGGTTTCGCTGCTATTTTTGGCCCCCATTGGCTGAATGGGGCGTGGCCGGAGGAGTTTGGCGAGGCCACGGGAATTTATAGTTAACGGAGGCTAGGGACCTGTATCCCGTGGTGGCAGCAGCGCATGTTTGGGGTAACCATTGGACAGGCCGTACTGTGGTCTAAATGACCAAGACCTCCCAGTCAGGTCCCCCTACCCAGGTCAAATTCTTCCCCCACGTCTCACAAATGGGGTCCGATCCACGTCCTGCAGGGATTGTCAGGGGCACTGGCCGGTCGCGGCACTAACACCCCACTGTTACCCTTCGGGACAGCAGCGTTGTCCACCTCCCAATTCATAGCGCATGCGCGTCTACTGGCGGTCAATCTAGGTTTTGACCCCCTCACGGTGTCAGGGCATTCGTTCAGGATTGGGGCAGCCTCGGCCGCTTCAGGAATCAGGTGCCAGCACACATTATCCGTAAGTCGGGCCGGTGGCGCTCGTCTTGTTACAGCCGTTATGTTCCGAACCCCGTTAGCGAGATTTCTTGTGCCTTTCAGAATTTGGCGTTGTAATACGTCAATGAACACGCTTTGTATTTTCATGCTGGGTTTTAGGCCTCTTTCAGGTGTACTCTCGACGGAAGCGGTTATGGCACAACTCAAGCCGCTAGTTCTGTTGGGGCGTACATTAGGGGGTAGGTTCTTTCACACATAGCCCCGACCACAAGTGTTAAGGCCGATTCATTGGCCTGTATTTGTGGGAGGGGCGCCCTGCCCTATATCTGGCACGCACCTTTCTCCAGGGGACGGACGGCAGCAGTGTTCCCCTCCCAGCCCGCCCTTTTCCTTTCACTCTCCTACAGGGTATGCCCTCTTTCAGGTGTACTCTCGACGGAAGCGGTTATGGCACAACTCAAGCCGCTAGTTCTGTTGGGGCGTACATTAGGGTGTAGGTTCTTTCACACATAGCCCCGACCACAAGTGTAATCATCATTTTCTTCCACATTTATCGCATAAGAAAAGTCTATATCCTTATTATATTGAGAATAACATTTTTTTTTAGAAAGCTGATGAATATTACTGGTTTCTTTATAATCAGATTTTGTGTCTATGAATAAAGCAGTAACAGGTTTCAGGAAAAAATACCCTATTCTCAATATAGTAAGGCCTTATTATTGTATGATTATAAATGATTTATTATAGTATAACCTTTTAATATGGTTTTAAATAAAAAAAATAAAAACTTATCTCTCCTGGGACTGGAATCAGAGATGTCTATATTCAACTTTGGTGCACTAAAATGGGTGTAAAACAGTCATAGTGAGGGCTAGAGGGCTGGAAAAGGGAGCAAAATGGGGGTAAGAGCAGGACAGTTACCCTGCAAACAAATGTGGATAGGACTTAAAATAACATAGAATATACAAAAATTATAATCTTGAACTAGGAGGCGGAGGTCAAAGTGGAGTAGGAGGTTGAGGAGGCGGTGGACGTGTAGGTAGAAGCGGTGGTGGAGGAGGAGGTAGCCTACACTGTTTTTGTTGTTTTTTTATTTTTATAAATTTGGGAAGACCCCAAAACATTGGGAAATAGAAAAGAGAACACAAAGAGAAAGTGTGCTGGAATACTTGTCTATTCTGCACAAGGTACGGACAAGTCCTGTGGGATCCAGGCCTGGTTCATTTTAATGACCGTGAGCTTGTCCACGTTGGCTGTGGACAGGCGGCTGCGCTTGTCTGTGATCCTTCCCCCCCGGCGTGCTGAACACACATTCGGACAATACACTTGGTGCAGGGCCAGCACCTCCAAAACATAACGGGCAAGCTCAGGCCATCAGTGCACACCTGATTTTGTCCCCCACTTGGTTGTGCAGTGAAGGGATGGCTCTCCTGGAAAAGTAGTGGCGGCTGGGCACCACGTGCTGTGGGACAGCCACCGCCATAAGGCCTTCAAAACTCTCCGTCTCCACCAGACGGAATGACAGCAGTTCAAAGGCCAGTAATTTAGAAATGCTGGCATTCAGGGCCAGGGATGGCGGGTGGGTAGGGGGGTACTTCCTCTTCCTCTCCAGCGTTTGGGATATGGAGAGCTGAACGCTTCCGTGGGACATTGTGGAGATGCTTGGTGACCCAGGTGGTGGTGTTGCCTGCAGATCCTCTGCGGGGTGGCAGGTGGCACTGTCACTCCAGAGGTGGATGAAGAGGCCACGACTGCAGCAGAAGAGGAAGCAGGAGGAGTCAGAGACCTTTCTTGGTTTTTGAGGTGTCTTCTCCACTGCAGCTCGTGCTTTGCACTTAGATGCCTGGTCATGCAGGTTGTGCTCAGGTGGAGAACGTTTATGTCTCGCTTCAGGCTCTGATTGCACAGTGTGCAAACCACTTGTGTCTTGTCGTCAGCACATTGTCTGAAGAACTGCCACGCCAGGGAACTCCTTGGAGCTGGCTT
Organism: Bufo bufo; assembly: GCF_905171765.1. Lineage (NCBI taxonomy): Eukaryota > Metazoa > Chordata > Amphibia > Anura > Bufonidae > Bufo > Bufo bufo. The sequence goes on from NW_024400003.1 coordinate 63,852, forward strand.
TGGTGTGCTCGGTCCCTTGCTGCGGTGGGCAGTAGCAGGCGTACTGTCTAGGGGACGGCCGCTCTGCTTTTGCACCCTGCTCCCTCTTCTGCTGTGCTGGTGGCTCTGTGCGACCACCGCCTCTTCCTCCGAACTACATAGGTCACTCGCATGACTTTGATTCCAAGTGGGGTCGAGGACCTCATTGTCCTCCACATCATCTCCCACCCAGTCTTCACCCCTGCCCTCCTTGCCGGTCTGCACACTGCAGAAAGCCCCAGCAGTTGGCACCTATGTTTCGTCATCATCCGAGACGTGCTGTCATCCCTTGTCCACATCCTGAAACATAAGTGGTTGGCCATCGGTGCACTCAATCTCTTCCACTTCTGGGGCAGGGCTAGGTGGACGGCCCTGGGAAACCCGGCTAACAGAGTCATCAAAAAGCAGAAGAGACTGCTGCATGACTTGGGGCTCAGACTGCTTGGCTGATTTGCAAGGGAGTGAGGTTAAAGACAGATGCCCATGGGCTGCAGGTGCCAACTCTGCGCTTTCAGCAGGGATCCGGGTGGGAGACAATGAAGGACCTGGAGGCACTGTCAGCCACCCAATCTACTACTGCCTTCACTTGTTCTGGCCTCACCATTCGTACACCGGTATTCAAAATAACGCTGAACGTTCTGTCGCCTACGTGCACCTGAGGAAGGGGTTTAATTTGGGTGTGTAGCTGGCACAGATCGACCACGTCCTCTCCCTGCAACAGGAGGTCCACCAGCAGCACCACGACCGGGGCCACGTCCCTTATTCGATGCTCTCCTCATTCCTTGAGGTCACCCACCGAACTAACAGACGGATTAACTATATTACTGTATTTTCCTGCGTATAAGACAACTTTTTAACACCTGAAAATCTTCTCAAAAGTCGGGGGTCGTCTTATACGCCGGTATACGGCGTGCTGAAACTTACTTCCTAGCCGGACTTTAGGGACAGGCGCCCTCTAGCTGAGCCACCGTGCGCTGCATCCCGGCCAGCCGCTCCTGAAGCAGCCCCCTCTCCCTGCTCTAGTGGTTTTCTCATGCCGGCAGTATCACATTGCCTACTACCACTCAGATCGTCTTGAAGACGGAAGGGGGGGGGGGGGGAAAGCTGACCCAGTCATGTGGTGGTGAATACAGTACAGCACCAGTATCTGTACCGGTTCATACAGTACAGCACCAGTATCTGTACACACAGTACAGCACCAGTATCTGTACACACAGTACAGCACCAGTATCTGTACACACGGTACAGCACCAGTATCTGTACACACGGTACAGCACCAGTATCTGTACACACGGTACAGCACCAGTATCTGTACACACAGTACAGCACCAGTATCTGTACACACGGTACAGCACCAGTATCTGTACATACAGCACAGCACCAGTATCTGTACACACAGTACAGCACCAGTATCTGTACACACAGTACAGCACCAGTATCTGTACACACAGTACAGCACCAGTACATACAGTACAGCACCAGTACATACAGTACAGCACCAGTACATACAGTACAGCACCAGTATCTGTACATACAGTACAGCACCAGTATCTGTACACACAGTACAGCACCAGTATCTGTACACACAGTACAGCACCAGTACATACAGTACAGCACCAGTATCTGTACACACAGTACAGCACCAGTATCTGTACATACAGTACAGCACCAGTATCTGTACACACAGTACAGCACCAGTATCTGTACATACAGTACAGCACCAGTATCTGTACATACAGTACAGCACCAGTATCTGTACACACGGTACAGCACCAGTATCTGTACACACGGTACAGCACCAGTATCTGTACACACGGTACAGCACCAGTATCTGTACACACGGTACAGCACCAGTATCTGTACACACGGTACAGCACCAGTATCTGTACACACAGTACAGCACCAGTATCTGTACACACGGTACAGCACCAGTATCTGTACATACGGTACAGCACCAGTATCTGTACACACAGTACAGCACCAGTATCTGTACACACGGTACAGCACCAGTATCTGTACACACAGTACAGCACCAGTATCTGTACACACAGTACAGCACCAGTATCTGTACACACAGTACAGCACCAGTATCTGTACACACAGTACAGCACCAGTATCTGTACACACGGTACAGCACCAGTATCTGTACACACAGTACAGCACCAGTATCTGTACACACGGTACAGCACCAGTATCTGTACACACAGTACAGCACCAGTATCTGTACACACAGTACAGCACCAGTATCTGTACACACAGTACAGCACCAGTATCTGTACACACAGTACAGCACCAGTATCTGTACACACAGTACAGCACCAGTATCTGTACACACAGTACAGCACCAGTATCTGTACACACAGTACAGCACCAGTATCTGTACACACAGTACAGCACCAGTATCTGTACACACAGTACAGCACCAGTATCTGTACACACAGTACAGCACCAGTATCTGTACACACAGTACAGCACCAGTATCTGTACACACAGTACAGCACCAGTATCTGTACACACAGTACAGCACCAGTATCTGTACACACAGTACAGCACCAGTATCTGTACACACAGTACAGCACCAGTATCTGTACACACAGTACAGCACCAGTATCTGTACACACAGTACAGCACAGCACCAGTACATACAGTCAGGGCCGGTGCAAGAATTTTTGTCAACAAAAGCGAATCTACATTTTGGCGCCCCCCCCCCCCCCCCCCTCTCTATCATTTCACATTTCTGCCCCTCATGGTTCATATCCATTTCTTGCCCCCCCCCCCCCCCCCCCCATCATTTCACATTTCTGCCACTCATGATTCATGTCCATTTCCCCCCCCATTTCACATTTCTGCCCCTCATGATTCATGTCCATTGTGGCGAAACCAACCTCGCCACTGGGTTTTGGAGAGGACTGGCTGCTGGCCTCTTGCCCCAGGATTATGGGCCATATACTAACTTTTAAACCCCTGAACCTATTCAAGTGAATTTTGGATAGGTTTGTCCCCAAGTTATACTGTTTAAATTGATGTAAGTTATATGTATGGCCAATGTAAACTCACAAAGTTGTAACAATTTATAATAAGTGTAACTTGTCAGCTTGGGAGGAATATGCTGGGTGTGTTTCTATTGTGCCATTGTCCCATTGTGTGTTTAAATGGTGATGTCTGTCCTATTGTCTGCACATGTGTATTGGTGATTTCTCTTTGTCTTGAGAGATAATTGGATTACGCCTCGGGTGTCTCCAGGGCAGAGAGGAGGAAACCATGATGCATTGTGGGGATGTATTGTCTCTGTGTATCCTACAGTGCTGCATATCTGTCCTATGTCACAGTCTTCATTCTGGTCCCCTAGGGGCGTGTACACCAGATGGGCTTGGTTGTTTTATACCTCCCTGTGGGCGGACCTGTATTTGCAAACAACTGTAATAAAAACCAGGCTGGGTGTGCCAGGACCTCAGACCACTGCTTGACCCTCAACACGGAGCCTTGTCTCGTTATTGGGGGGATTCACTGTATGCTGTTAGAGGACCGATTGCCAGGATTGTATGCTTTTCCTGTTCGTCTGCTAGCAGCTATTCGTGAGGTTCCAGTTTGGAGTGCTACTTTGTATCCAGTTCGGGAGTTGGTGTTCTGCAGTAGCTGTGCCTGTCTCTCAGAAAGGGGCTTATCGCCTAAACGGATTTTAACCCCTTGTCTGCTGAAATGGTCCGTTACATCCATTTCTTGCCCCCCCCATCATTTCACATTTCTGCCCCTCATGATTCATGTCCATTTCTTGCCCCCCCCCCCATCATTTCACATTTCTGCCCCTCATGATTCATGTCCATTTCTTGCCCCCCCCCCATCATTTCACATTTCTGCCCCTCATGATTCATGTCCATTTCTTGCCCCCCCCATCATTTCACATTTCTGCCCCTCATGATTCATGTCCATTTCTTGCCCCCCCCATGTGCCAATATCATAGTGCCATCCTCTCCCCCTGCCCCCTAATGTGCCAGTATCAAGTGCCCCTCTCCTTCCCCCTCCATGTGCCAGTATCATGGTGCCAATAGCCCCCCTCCCCCGTGGCAGTAAAGTAACAGTCCGGTATTTATAAAAAAAAACAAAAAACTTTTTTACTTACCTCCATGTCAGCGATGCGATGCGATGCAGGCCTCTTCTGGCCTCTTTTGCCACCAGCCTCTAGTGTTGAAGATTTGGTGCTCGTGTTCTTATTTAGCCTGTCTTTCAGAAAAGTTTATGATGGGATTCAAACCCATGACCTTTTGTATCAGAGGCAAAGCACTTACCCACACAGCTATGAGAGCTGTATAGCCAGTTACTTAAAAAATAAATAAAAAAATAAGACTTCTACTGTAGATAACTTTGATACCTAGTGTACATACACATGACAGTTGCCCCAACACACCCAGCTCTGCTACATCCATACACAGTGTGCTGGGGCAGCTGTCATGTGTATGTACACTAGGTATCAAAGTTATCTACAGTAGAAGTCTTATATATATATATATATATCTTTTTTTTTTAACTAACTGGCTATACAGCTCTCATAGCTGTGTGGGTAAATGCCTTGCCACTGATGTGAAAGGTCGCGAGTTCGAGGGAGAAACTTTTCTGAAAGACATGCTAAATGAGATTTAAATACACCAGGGTCTCGTAGCTCAGAGAGTGTGTTGCTGCGGCTGCTGCCTCAGCCTGTCAGCTGCGTGCCGCTCACTCTGTGACTGAGACAGTGAGGGCCGGGGGGCGGCCGGGCTGCTCGGCACACAGGCTCAGCGGGGTAAATGTAAGTTAGCAAGTTAATTGTTTGCCGCCCCCCCTTCTCTGCGCCCTCAAGCAGCCGCTTGGGCTGCCTTATGATAGAGCCGGCCCTGTATACAGTACAGTATACAAATGGCTAACAGTCAAGACCCCATCATGGCTCTACCAGCAAGAAGAAAGAAATATGAAGCCAGTTTAAAACTTAAAGTTGTAAACTTTGCCATGGAACATAATAACTGCGCTGCTGCAAGACAATATGGAGTAACAGAACAGATGGTTCGGGACTGGAAAGCAAATGAAAAAGCATTAAAGAGTGTGCCAAGGGGTAAGTGTGCATTAAGAAGAGGCACCGCACATTGGCCAGAACTCGAAAAACATGTAGCAGACATGGTGAATGAGCATCGCCAAAACGGTTATGTAGTGACACGAAATAAAATACGTTTGTTCGCACTTCAGTGGCCAAATCTAACCCAGATCACAGCCACAGATCTAAGGCCACTGTATCCTGGTGCACTAGATTCCTGGAAAGGCAGAATATGGTACTGAGGCAACAGACGAAAAGTGCACAACAATTACCTGCAGATCTTGATGCCAAAGTAAAATAGCGTTGGAGGGGTAGTCTTATACAGCGAGTATAGCCCAAATCCTATATTTTAGCTAGAAAAGTAGGGGGTCGTCTTATACGCCGGAAAATACAGTAATTTCCCTGTCACTTATAAAGTGCACGAGTATCTCACACCAAAAATGGGAATATGTCACCCACCGAACTAAGACGGATTAATTATTATATTTCTTTGCCGGGTGCAAAGCTGGTGTATAGCACTCACTATAGGTCACCAACAGAACAAATAGCCAGATGAGCTTCCTAACACTCTCCCTCGCTTCAGCTGCCTGCCCCTGTACTACTCAGAGCTGATGGGCGGTACTACACGTGATCCAGCTTGTATAGAGGCTGGGTCACATGATGCACCGGCCAATCACAGCCATGCCATTACTAGGCATGGCTGTGATGGCTTCTAAGTGCACACAGCTTAAAAGCTTGTTGATTGGCTGCCCTGCAGCCTTTCAACAAGCTTTATTAAATGCCCGAACACCGAACTCGAACCAGAACTTTTCTGGCAAAGTTCGGGTTCGGGTACCCAAAATCATAAAATTCGGTACGAACCCGAACTTTACAGTTTAGGTTCGCTGAACACTAATTACTGGTGCCTGTATAATCATATATTGTGACTATGAATAAAGCAGTGATATGTAGATGAGCTTTCTGAGCAGATCTCAGTGTGGTGAAGCTATAGTACATAGTGTATATGATATGTAGATGCTAGAACACAGCTCTGCCCTCAGCATGTCTTTCCTATACTTATAAGATATCACATATTACTGGTGTCTGTATAATCATATATTGTGTCTGTGAATAAAGCAGTGATATGTAGATGAGCTTTCTGAGCAGATCTCAATGTGGTGAAGCTATAGTACATAGTGTATATGATATGTAGATGCTAGAACACAGCTCTGCCCTCAGCATGTCTTTCCTATACTTATAAGATAACACATATTACTGGTGTCTGTATAATCATATATTGTGTCTGAATAAAGCAGTGATATGTAGATGAGCTTTCTGAGCAGATCTCAATGTGGTGAAGCTATAGTACATAGTGTATATGATATGGAGATGCTAGGACACAGCTCTGCCCTCAGCATGTCTTTCCTATACGTATAAGATATCACATATTACTGGTGTCTGTATAATCATATATTGTGACTATGAATAAAGCAGTGATATGTAGATGAGCTTTCTGAGCAGATCTCAATGTGGTGAAGCTACAGTACATAGTGTATATGATATGTAGATGCTAGAACACAGCTCTGCCCTCAGCATGTCTTTCCTATACGTATAAGATATCACATATTACTGGTGTCTGTATAATCATATATTGTGTCTGAATAAAGCAGTGATATGTAGATGAGCTTTCTGAGCAGATCTCAGTGTGGTGAAGCTATAGTACATAGTGTATATGATATGTAGATGCTAGGACACAGCTCTGCCCTCAGCATGTCATTCCTATACTTATAAGCTAACCCATATTACTGGTGTCTGTATGATCATATATTGTGTCTGTGAATAAAGCAGTGATATGTAGATGAGCTTTCTGAGCAGACCTCAGTGTGGTGAAGCTATAGTACATAGTGTATATGATATGTAGATGCTAGGACACAGCTCTGCCCTCAGCATGTCTTTCCTATACGTATAAGATAACACATATTACTGGTGTCTGTATAATCATATATTGTGTCTGAATAAAGCAGTGATATGTAGATGAGCTTTCTGAGCCGATCTCAGTGTGGTGAAGCTATAGTACATAGTGTATATGATATGTAGATGCTAGGACACAGCTCTGCCCTCAGCATGTCTTTCCTATACGTATAAGATAACACATATTACTGGTGTCTGTATAATCATATATTGTGTCTGAATAAAGCAGTGATATGTAGATGAGCTTTCTGAGCAGATCTCAGTGTGGTGAAGCTATAGTACATAGTGTATATGATATGTAGATGCTAGGACACAGCTCTGCCCTCAGCATGTCTTTCCTATACGTATAAGATAACAGATATTACCGGTGTCTGTATGATCATATATTGTGTCTGAATAAAGCAGTGATATGTAGATGAGCTTTCTGAGCAGATCTCAGTGGAGATGCTAGGACACCGCTCTGCCCTCTATCCCTGTCAATCAATGGGAGGGGGTGTGTGCAGAGCCCCGCCTCTGAGTGCTTGAATTGCTCATTTGCATATGAATAAAATGTAGATATCTCTGCAGCTGTTTATCATACAGACAAAAGAAAGGTACAGTTTTAATCAGCATGATGAGCCCTAGCAGCCAGTGTGTCTGGTTTAATAGGGTTGATCCTGGTGACAGAGCTGCTTTAAATGCCACACAAGCTAAATATTTTCTTTTGTGTATATAGAGTTGGACCCCATGCACATGTCCGCATATTTGGTCTGCATCTGATCTGCATTTTATGCTACTCTGATACGGACTTAATCATTTCAATGGGACCGCAAAAAATGTGGACTGCACACTGTGTCCATTTGGCCAGCCTGCAAAAAAGATAGAACATGTTCTATATGTGTCTGTTTTGTGGACAAGAATAGGCATTTCTACCATAAGGCGGGATGCGTGGAACAGGAAAATTGCAGACAGCGCACATGGCTGGTATCTATTTTTTGTGGATCCGTGATTTGCACACCAGAAATCACATATGGTCAAGTGGTTTGTATAAGAAGGGTGAGAGTAACACATGATTTTTGCACATACCCAGGTGTGGTGCGTTAACCCCTTGATATCTGAGGCAGTGTTTAAAGGGCTTCTGTCACCCCCCGATGACGTCTTCTCTTTCGGGTTTAGAGGTGACGTCATCGGCGCAGGCGCACTGAGGAAGTGCTGAGGAAGCGAGCGTCCTTCTCTCAGAGCGCCTGTGCCGAATGAAGACACGTAAGGCGCAGGTGCGGGATTTGAATTGCAGACAGGGCCAGCCGGAGGAGGAGAGCGCTCGCTGGCCCTGTCAATCAACAGGAGGAGGGGGCTTTTTTTTGAAAGGCGGATGCGGCGGCTACCAGCAAGTAACCGCCCTACTTGCTGGAAGCAAGGTAATTATCATATTATAAAAGTGCGGTTTTTAAAGAAACTAAGCCACAGAAAAAGGTAAGAGCTCTATATATTGAATAATTGCACTATAAGGATTTTAATTAGCCCAAAAATTAAAAATGACTTTTGGGGGGTGACAGAAGCCCTTTAAGTAGGACATAATGTACCCTAAGGATCCTTTACAAACCTCCTCCAGTCATCACTGGATACCATGGCTGCATATGTGTCTGATACTAGGGCCACTTGTCCCCTTGTTGTACCTACCTTCAAAACCAGGGGTACTCTTACTGGACACAGTGAGACTGGAGTCCACGATGTAGCAGGCCCCATTTGTGTACTGGGTCTCAAAACAGTTGTGAGGAATAGCAGAGCCACATACCTGGAGGCAAACAGATTAAGTACTTAGGGTGATAAATTATATCTCTGGAGACGTTATTAATATGTAGAGTATAGAGCCAAACATGTTAGAATTGTGTCCATGTCCCAATATTTATGGACCTGACTGTACCATCATATGGGTTTAAGTATGTACCGCATGTAAAGCTTCTGTTTTCCACCATTTGTGTGTGTCTCACTGTCTGCTTCTCAGTCACACAGCATATTAAGATAGGGGGCACAACAAGACCAGGCTTACTGCAATGGTGACAAAAAAAAAATGCACTGATCTACTGTATCCCTATAGTCCGTGGAGATGTTTTCCCTCTTCCATGGACAATGCTTCCAGCTGTTTTTTGTTCTTGCACTGCATCTTGATGGGATGTACATCCAGGGTCTGAAAGCTGGGGGTCAATTTATTTTAGATGCTCTTGAGTGGAATTACAGGCAGCAATGTCAACACAAAACAGCAAATCACCACCAACTGACAGCAATATAACCCCTAACCAGAACATCCCCACCGCCTGACAGCCATATAACCCCTAACAGGACATCCCCACCACCTGACAGCAATATAACCCCTAACCAGAACATCCCCACCACCTGACAGCCATATAACCCCTAACAGGACATCCCCACCACCTGAGAGCAATATAACCCCTAACCAGAACATCCCCACCGCCTGACAGCCATATAACCCCTAACAGAACATCCCCACCACCTGAGAGCAATATAACCCCTAACCAGAACATCCCCACCACCTGACAGCCATATAACCCCTAACCAGAACATCCCCACCGCCTGACAGCCACATAACCCCTAACAGGACATCTCCACCAACTGACAGCAATACAACCCCTAACCAGAACATCTCCACCACCTGACAGCCATATAACCCCTAACAGGACATCCCCACCACCTGACAGCCATATAACCCCTAACAGGACATCCCCACCACCTGACAGCAATATAACCCCTAACCAGAACATCTCCACCACCTGACAGCAATATAACCCCTAACCAGAACATCTCCACCACCTGACAGCCATATAACCCCTAACCAGAACATCCCCACCACCTGACAGCCATATAACCCCTAACCAGAACATCCCCACCACCTGACAGCCATATAACCCCTAACCAGAACATCTTCACCACCTGACAGCAATACAACCCCTAACCAGGACATCCCCACCGCCTGACAGCAATATAACCCCTAACCAGAACATCTCCACCACCTGACAGCCATATAACCCCTAACAGGACATCCCCACCACCTGACAGCCATATAACCCCTAACAGGACATCACCACCACCTGACAGCCATATAACCCCTAACCAGAACATCTCCACCACCTGACAGCAATATAACCCCTAACCAGAACATCTTCACCACCTGACAGCAATATAACCCCTAACAGGACATCACCACCACCTGACAGCAATATAACCCCTAACCAGAACATCCCCACCACCTGAGAGCAATATAACCCCTAACAGGACATCCCCACCACCTTGTAGCAATATAACCCCTAACCAGAACATCTCCACCACCTGACAGCAATATAACCCCTAACCAGAACATCTCCACCACCTGACAGCAATATAACCCCTAACAGGACATCCCCACCACCTGACAGCCATATAACCCCTAACAGAACATCCCCACCACCTGACAGCAATATAACCCCTAACAGGACATCACCACCACCTGAGAGCAATATAACCCCTAACAGAACATCCCCACCACCTGACAGCAATATAACCCCTAACAGAACATCCCCACCACCTGACAGCAATATAACCTCTAACCAGAACATCTCCACCACCTGAGAGCAATATAACCCCTAACCAGAACATCTCCACCACCTGACAGCCATATAACCCCTAACCAGAACATCTCCACCACCTGACAGCAATATAACCTCTAACCAGAACATCTCCACCACCTGACAGCAATATAACCCCTAACCAGAACATCCCCACCACCTGAGAGCAATATAACCCCTAACCAGAACATCTCCACCACCTGACAGCAATATAACCCCTAACCAGAACATCCCCACCACCTGACAGCAATATAACCCCTAACCAGAACATCTCCACCACCTGACAGCAATATAACCCCTAACCAGAACATCCCCACCACCTGAGAGCCATATAACCCCTAACCAGAACATCTCCACCACCTGACAGCAATATAACCCCTAACCAGAACATCTCCACCACCTGACAGCAATATAACCCCTAACAGGACATCCCCACCACCTGACAGCCATATAACCCCTAACCAGAACATCCCCACCACCTGACAGCAATATAACCCCTAACCAGAACATCCCCATCACCTGAGAGCAATATAACCCCTAACCAGAACATCTCCACCACCTGACAGCAATATAACCCCTAACCAGAACATCCCCACCACCTGAGAGCAATATAACCCCTAACCAGAACATCTCCACCACCTGACAGCCATATAACCCCTAACCAGAACATCTCCACCACCTGACAGCAATATAACCCCTAACCAGAACATCCCCACCGCCTGACAGCCATATAACCCCTAACAGGACATCACCACCATTTGACAGCAATACAACCCATAACCAGAACATCTCCACCGCCTGACAGCCATATAACCCCTAACAGGACATCACCACCATTTGACAGCAATATAACCCCTAACCAGGACATCACCACCACCTGACAGCCATATAACCCCTAACAGGACATCACCACCACCTGACAGCCATATAACCCCTAACAGGACATCACCACCACCTGACAGCAATATAACCCCTAACCAGGACATCACCACCACCTGACAGCAATATAACCCCTAACCAGGACATCTCCACCACCTGACAGCAATATAACCCCCTAACCAGAACATCTCCACCACCTGACAGCAATACAACCCCTAACCAGGACATCCCCACCGCCTGACAGCCATATAACCCCTAACAGGACATCACCACTACCTGACAGCAATATAACCCCTAACCAGAACATCTCCACCACCTGACAGCAATATAACCCCTAACCAGAACATCCCCACCACCTGACAGCAATATAACCCCTAACCAGAACATCTCCACCACCTTGTAGCAATATAACCTCTAACCAGAACATCCCCACCACCTGACAGCAATATAACCCCTAACCAGAACATCTCCACCACCTTGTAGCAATATAACCTCTAACCAGAACATCTCCACCACCTGACAGCAATATAACCCCTAACCAGAACATCCCCACCGCCTGACAGCCATATAACCCCTAACCAGAACATCCCCACCACCTGACAGCAATATAACCCCTAACCAGAACATCTCCACCACCTGACAGCAATATAACCCCTAACCAGAACATCTCCACCACCTGACAGCAATATAACCCCTAACCAGAACATCCCCACCACCTGAGAGCAATATAACCCCTAACAGGACATCCCCACCACCTGACAGCAATATAACCCCTAACCAGAACATCTCCACCACCTGACAGCAATATAACCCCTAACCAGAACATCCCCACCACCTGAGAGCAATATAACCCCTAACAGGACATCCCCACCACCTGACAGCAATATAACCCCTAACCAGAACATCTCCACCACCTGACAGCAATATAACCCCTAACCAGAACATCCCCACCACCTGACAGCAATATAACCCCTAACCAGAACATCTCCACCACCTGACAGCAATATAACCCCTAACCAGAACATCTCCACCACCTTGTAGCAATGTAACCCCTAACCAGAACATCCCCACCACCTGACAGCCATATAACCCCTAACAGGACATCCCCACCACCTGACAGCAATATAACCCCTAACCAGAACATCTCCACCACCTGACAGCAATATAACCCCTAACCAGAACATCTCCACCACCTGACAGCAATATAACCCCTAACCAGAACATCCCCACCACCTGAGAGCAATATAACCCCTAACAGGACATCCCCACCACCTGACAGCAATATAACCCCTAACCAGAACATCTCCACCACCTGACAGCAATATAACCCCTAACCAGAACATCTCCACCACCTGACAGCAATATAACCCCTAACCAGAACATCTCCACCACCTTGTAGCAATGTAACCCCTAACCAGAACATCCCCACCACCTGACAGCCATATAACCCCTAACAGGACATCCCCACCACCTGACAGCAATATAACCCCTAACCAGAACATCTCCACCACCTGACAGCCATATAACCCCTAACCAGAACATCCCCACCACCTGACAGCCATATAACCCCTAACCAGAACATCCCCACCACCTGAGAGCAATATAACCCCTAACAGAACATCCCCACCACCTGACAGCAATATAACCCCTAACAGAACATCCCCACCACCTGACAGCAATATAACCCCTAACAGAACATCCCCACCACCTGACAGCCATATAACCCCTAACAGGACATCACCACTACCTGACAGAAATATAACCCCTAACCAGAACATCCCCACCGCCTGACAGCCATATAACCCCTAACAGGACATCACCACTACCTGACAGCAATATAACCCCTAACCAGAACATCTCCACCACCTGAGAGCAATATAACCCCTAACCAGAACATCCCCACCACCAGACAGCCATATAACCCCTAACAGGACATCCCCACCACCTGACAGCCATATAACCCCTAACCAGAACATCTCCACCACCTGACAGCAATATAACCCCTAACAGGACATCCCCACCACCTGACAGCAATATAACCCCTAACCAGAACATCCCCACCGCCTGACAGCCATATAACCCCTAACCAGAACATCCCCACCACCTGACAGCCATATAACCCCTAACCAGAACATCCCCACCACCTGACAGCAATATAACCCCTAACCAGAACATCCCCACCACCTGAGAGCAATATAACCCCTAACCAGAACATCCCCACCACCTGAGAGCAATATAACCCCTAACCAGAACATCCCCACCACCTGACAGCCATATAACCCCTAACCAGAACATCTCCACCACCTGACAGCCATATAACCCCTAACAGGACATCACCACCACCTGACAGCCATATAACCCCTAACCAGAACATCTCCACCACCTGAGAGCAATATAACCCCTAACCAGAACATCACCACCACCTGACAGCCATATAACCCCTAACCAGAACATCCCCACCACCTGACAGCCATATAACCCCTAACAGGACATCCCCACCACCTGAGAGCAATATAACCCCTAACCAGAACATCTCCACCACCTGACAGCAATATAACCCCTAACAGGACATCCCCACCACCTGAGAGCAATATAACCCCTAACCAGAACATCTCCACCACCTGACAGCAATATAACCCCTAACCAGAACATCTCCACCACCTGAGAGCAATATAACCCCTAACCAGAACATCCCCACCACCTGACAGCAATATAACCCCTAACAGGACATCCCCACCACCTTGTAGCAATATAACCCCTAACCAGAACATCCCCACCACCTGACAGCAATATAACCCCTAACCAGAACATCTCCACCACCTGACAGCAATATAACCCCTAACCAGAACATCCCCACCACCTGACAGCCATATAACCCCTAACAGGACATCCCCACCACCTTGTAGCAATATAACCCCTAACCAGAACATCCCCACCACCTGACAGCAATATAACCCCTAACCAGAACATCTCCACCACCTGACAGCAATATAACCCCTAACCAGAACATCCCCACCACCTGACAGCAATATAACCCCTAACCAGAACATCTCCACCACCTGAGAGCAATATAACCCCTAACCAGAACATCTCCACCACCTGACAGCCATATAACCCCTAACCAGAACATCTTCACCACCTGACAGCAATACAACCCCTAACCAGGACATCCCCACCGCCTGACAGCCATATAACCCCTAACAGGACATCACCACCACCTGACAGCAATATAACCCCTAACAGAATATCCCCACCACCTGACAGCAATACAACCCCTAACCAGGACATCCCCACCGCCTGACAGCCATATAACCCCTAACAGGACATCACCACTACCTGACAGCAATATAACCCCTAACCAGAACATCTCCACCACCTTGTAGCAATATAACCCCTAACCAGAACATCTCCACCACCTGACAGCAATATAACCCCTAACCAGAACATCCCCACCACCTGACAGCAATATAACCCCTAACAGAACATCCCCACCACCTGACAGCCATATAACCCCTAACCAGAACATCCCCACCACCTGACAGCCATATAACCCCTAACCAGAACATCCCCACCACCTGACAGCAATATAACCCCTAACCAGAACATCTCCACCACCTTGTAGCAATATAACCTCTAACCAGAACATCTCCACCACCTGACAGCAATACAACCCCTAACCAGAACATCTCCACCACCTGACAGCCATATAACCCCTAACAGGACATCCCCACCACCTGACAGCAATATAACCCCTAACCAGAACATCTCCACCACCTGACAGCAATATAACCCCTAACAGAACATCCCCACCACCTGACAGCCATATAACCCCTAACAGGACATCACCACTACCTGACAGAAATATAACCCCTAACCAGAACATCCCCACCGCCTGACAGCCATATAACCCCTAACAGGACATCACCACTACCTGACAGCAATATAACCCCTAACCAGAACATCTCCACCACCTGAGAGCAATATAACCCCTAACCAGAACATCCCCACCACCTGACAGCCATATAACCCCTAACAGGACATCCCCACCACCTGACAGCCATATAACCCCTAACCAGAACATCTCCACCACCTGACAGCAATATAACCCCTAACAGGACATCCCCACCACCTGACAGCAATATAACCCCTAACCAGAACATCCCCACCGCCTGACAGCCATATAACCCCTAACCAGAACATCCCCACCACCTGACAGCCATATAACCCCTAACCAGAACATCCCCACCACCTGACAGCAATATAACCCCTAACCAGAACATCCCCACCACCTGAGAGCAATATAACCCCTAACCAGAACATCCCCACCACCTGAGAGCAATATAACCCCTAACCAGAACATCCCCACCACCTGACAGCCATATAACCCCTAACCAGAACATCTCCACCACCTGACAGCAATATAACCCCTAACAGGACATCACCACCACCTGACAGCCATATAACCCCTAACCAGAACATCTCCACCACCTGAGAGCAATATAACCCCTAACCAGAACATCACCACCACCTGACAGCCATATAACCCCTAACCAGAACATCCCCACCACCTGACAGCCATATAACCCCTAACAGGACATCCCCACCACCTGAGAGCAATATAACCCCTAACCAGAACATCTCCACCACCTGACAGCAATATAACCCCTAACAGGACATCCCCACCACCTGAGAGCAATATAACCCCTAACCAGAACATCTCCACCACCTGACAGCAATATAACCCCTAACAGGACATCCCCACCACCTGAGAGCAATATAACCCCTAACCAGAACATCTCCACCACCTGACAGCCATATAACCCCTAACCAGAACATCCCCACCACCTGACAGCCATATAACCCCTAACAGGACATCCCCACCACCTTGTAGCAATATAACCCCTAACCAGAACATCCCCACCACCTGACAGCAATATAACCCCTAACCAGAACATCTCCACCACCTGACAGCAATATAACCCCTAACCAGAACATCCCCACCACCTGACAGCAATATAACCCCTAACCAGAACATCTCCACCACCTGAGAGCAATATAACCCCTAACCAGAACATCTCCACCACCTGACAGCCATATAACCCCTAACCAGAACATCTTCACCACCTGACAGCAATACAACCCCTAACCAGGACATCCCCACCGCCTGACAGCCATATAACCCCTAACAGGACATCACCACTACCTGACAGCAATATAACCCCTAACAGAATATCCCCACCACCTGACAGCAATACAACCCCTAACCAGGACATCCCCACCGCCTGACAGCCATATAACCCCTAACAGGACATCACCACTACCTGACAGCAATATAACCCCTAACCAGAACATCTCCACCACCTTGTAGCAATATAACCCCTAACCAGAACATCTCCACCACCTGACAGCAATATAACCCCTAACCAGAACATCCCCACCACCTGACAGCAATATAACCCCTAACAGAACATCCCCACCACCTGACAGCCATATAACCCCTAACCAGAACATCCCCACCACCTGACAGCCATATAACCCCTAACCAGAACATCCCCACCACCTGACAGCAATATAACCCCTAACCAGAACATCTCCACCACCTTGTAGCAATATAACCTCTAACCAGAACATCTCCACCACCTGACAGCAATACAACCCCTAACCAGAACATCTCCACCACCTGACAGCCATATAACCCCTAACAGGACATCCCCACCACCTGACAGCAATATAACCCCTAACCAGAACATCTCCACCACCTGACAGCAATATAACCCCTAACCAGAACATCCCCACCACCTGACAGCAATATAACCCCTAACAGAACATCCCCACCACCTGACAGCCATATAACCCCTAACAGGACATCACCACTACCTGACAGAAATATAACCCCTAACCAGAACATCCCCACCGCCTGACAGCCATATAATCCCTAACAGGACATCACCACTACCTGACAGCAATATAACCCCTAACCAGAACATCTCCACCACCTGAGAGCAATATAACCCCTAACCAGAACATCCCCACCACCTGACAGCCATATAACCCCTAACAGGACATCCCCACCACCTGACAGCCATATAACCCCTAACCAGAACATCTCCACCACCTGACAGCAATATAACCCCTAACAGGACATCCCCACCACCTGACAGCAATATAACCCCTAACCAGAACATCCCCACCGCCTGACAGCCATATAACCCCTAACCAGAACATCCCCACCACCTGACAGCCATATAACCCCTAACCAGAACATCCCCACCACCTGACAGCAATATAACCCCTAACCAGAACATCCCCACCACCTGAGAGCAATATAACCCCTAACCAGAACATCCCCACCACCTGAGAGCAATATAACCCCTAACCAGAACATCCCCACCACCTGACAGCCATATAACCCCTAACCAGAACATCTCCACCACCTGACAGCCATATAACCCCTAACAGGACATCACCACCACCTGACAGCCATATAACCCCTAACCAGAACATCTCCACCACCTGAGAGCAATATAACCCCTAACCAGAACATCCCCACCACCTGACAGCCATATAACCCCTAACCAGAACATCCCCACCACCTGACAGCCATATAACCCCTAACAGGACATCCCCACCACCTGAGAGCAATATAACCCCTAACCAGAACATCTCCACCACCTGACAGCAATATAACCCCTAACAGGACATCCCCACCACCTGAGAGCAATATAACCCCTAACCAGAACATCTCCACCACCTGACAGCAATATAACCCCTAACAGGACATCCCCACCACCTGAGAGCAATATAACCCCTAACCAGAACATCCCCACCACCTGACAGCCATATAACCCCTAACCAGAACATCCCCACCACCTGACAGCCATATAACCCCTAACAGGACATCCCCACCACCTTGTAGCAATATAACCCCTAACCAGAACATCCCCACCACCTGACAGCAATATAACCCCTAACCAGAACATCTCCACCACCTGACAGCAATATAACCCCTAACCAGAACATCCCCACCACCTGACAGCAATATAACCCCTAACCAGAACATCTCCACCACCTGAGAGCAATATAACCCCTAACCAGAACATCTCCACCACCTGACAGCCATATAACCCCTAACCAGAACATCTCCACCACCTGACAGCCATATAACCCCTAACAGGACATCCCCACCGCCTGACAGCCATATAACCCCTAACAGGACATCACCACTACCTGACAGCAATATAACCCCTAACAGAACATCCCCACCACCTGACAGCAATACAACCCCTAACCAGGACATCCCCACCGCCTGACAGCCATATAACCCCTAACAGGACATCACCACTACCTGACAGCAATATAACCCCTAACCAGAACATCCCCACCACCTGACAGCAATATAACCCCTAACCAGAACATCTCCACCACCTTGTAGCAATATAACCCCTAACCAGAACATCTCCACCACCTGACAGCAATATAACCCCTAACCAGAACATCCCCACCACCTGACAGCAATATAACCCCTAACAGAACATCCCCACCACCTGACAGCCATATAACCCCTAACCAGAACATCTCCACCACCTGACAGCCATATAACCCCTAACAGGACATCACCACTACCTGACAGAAATATAACCCCTAACAGAACATCACCACCACCTGACAGCCATATAACCCCTAACAGGACATCACCACTACCTGACAGAAATATAACCCCTAACCAGAACATCCCCACCACCTGAGAGCAATATAACCCCTAACAGGACATCCCCACCACCTGAGAGCAATATAACCCCTAACAGAACATCCCCACCACCTGACAGCAATATAACCCCTAACCAGAACATCCCCACCACCTGACAGCAATATAACCCCTAACCAGAACATCCCCACCACCTGAGAGCAATATACCCCCAACCAGAACATCCCCACCACCTGACAGCAATATAACCCCTAACCAGAACATCCCCACCACCTGACAGCAATATAACCCCTCCTAGCCAGAACATCTCCACCACCTGACAGCAATATAACCCCTAACCAGAACATCACCACTACCTGACAGCAATATAACCCCTAACCAGAACATCCCCACCGCCTGACAGCCATATAACCCCTAACCAGAACATCCCCACCACCTGACAGCAATATAACCCCTAACCAGAACATCCCCACCACCTGACAGCAATATAACCCCTAACCAGAACATCTCCACCACCTGACAGCAATATAACCCCTAACCAGAACATCCCCACCACCTGACAGCAATATAACCCCTAACCAGAACATCCCCACCACCTGAGAGCAATATAACCCCTAACCAGAACATCCCCACCACCTGACAGCAATATAACCCCTAACCAGAACATCCCCACCACCTGACAGCAATATAACCCCTAACCAGAACATCCCCACCACCTGACAGCAATATAACCCCTAACCAGAACATCTCCACCACCTGACAGCCATATAACCCCTAACCAGAACATCCCCACCACCTGACAGCCATATAACCCCTAACCAGAACATCCCCACCACCTGACAGCAATATAACCCCTAACCAGAACATCTCCACCACCTGACAGCAACATAACCCCTAACCAGAACATCTCCACCACCTGACAGCAATATAACCCCTAACCAGAACATCCCCACCACCTGACAGCAATATAACCCCTAACCAGAACATCTCCACCACCTGAGAGCAATATAACCCCTAACCAGAACATCTCCACCACCTGACAGCCATATAACCCCTAACCAGAACATCTTCACCACCTGACAGCAATACAACCCCTAACCAGGACATCCCCACCGCCTGACAGCCATATAACCCCTAACAGGACATCACCACTACCTGACAGCAATATAACCCCTAACAGAACATCCCCACCACCTGACAGCAATACAACCCCTAACCAGGACATCCCCACCGCCTGACAGCCATATAACCCCTAACAGGACATCACCACTACCTGACAGCAATATAACCCCTAACCAGAACATCCCCACCACCTGACAGCAATATAACCCCTAACCAGAACATCTCCACCACCTTGTAGCAATATAACCCCTAACCAGAACATCTCCACCACCTGACAGCAATATAACCCCTAACCAGAACATCCCCACCACCTGACAGCAATATAACCCCTAACAGAACATCCCCACCACCTGACAGCCATATAACCCCTAACCAGAACATCCCCACCACCTGACAGCCATATAACCCCTAACAGGACATCACCACTACCTGACAGAAATATAACCCCTAACAGAACATCACCACCACCTGACAGCCATATAACCCCTAACAGGACATCACCACTACCTGACAGAAATATAACCCCTAACCAGAACACCCCACCACCTGAGAGCAATATAACCCCTAACAGGACATCCCCACCACCTGAGAGCAATATAACCCCTAACAGAACATCCCCACCACCTGACAGCAATATAACCCCTAACCAGAACATCCCCACCACCTGACAGCAATATAACCCCTAACCAGAACATCCCCACCACCTGAGAGCAATATAACCCCTAACCAGAACATCCCCACCACCTGACAGCAATATAACCCCTAACCAGAACATCCCCACCACCTGACAGCAATATAACCCCTCCTAGCCAGAACATCTCCACCACCTGACAGCAATATAACCCCTAACCAGAACATCACCACTACCTGACAGCAATATAACCCCTAACCAGAACATCCCCACCGCCTGACAGCCATATAACCCCTAACCAGAACATCCCCACCACCTGACAGCAATATAACCCCTAACCAGAACATCCCCACCACCTGACAGCAATATAACCCCTAACCAGAACATCTCCACCACCTGACAGCAATATAACCCCTAACCAGAACATCCCCACCACCTGACAGCAATATAACCCCTAACCAGAACATCCCCACCACCTGAGAGCAATATAACCCCTAACCAGAACATCCCCACCACCTGACAGCAATATAACCCCTAACCAGAACATCCCCACCACCTGACAGCAATATAACCCCTAACCAGAACATCCCCACCACCTGACAGCAATATAACCCCTAACCAGAACATCTCCACCACCTGACAGCCATATAACCCCTAACCAGAACATCACCACCACCTGACAGCCATATAACCCCTAACCAGAACATCCCCACCACCTGACAGCAATATAACCCCTAACCAGAACATCTCCACCACCTGACAGCAACATAACCCCTAACCAGAACATCTCCACCACCTGACAGCCATATAACCCCTAACAGGACATCACCACTACCTGACAGCAATATAACCCCTAACCAGAACATCCCCACCGCCTGACAGCAATATAACCCCTAACCAGAACATCCCCACCACCTGACAGCCATATAACCCCTAACCAGAACATCCCCACCGCCTGACAGCAATATAACCCCTAACCAGAACATCCCCACCACCTGACAGCAATATAACCCCTAACCAGAACATCCCCACCGCCTGACAGCCATATAACCCCTAACAGGACATCCCCACCACCTGACAGCAATATAACCCCTAACCAGAACATCCCCACCACCTGACAGCAATATAACCCCTAACCAGAACATCTCCACCACCTGACAGCAATATAACCCCTAACCAGAACATCCCCACCACCTGACAGCCATATAACCCCTAACAGGACATCACCACCACCTGACAGCAATATAACCCCTAACAGAACATCCCCACCACCTGACAGCAATATAACCCCTAACCAGAACATCCCCACCACCTGACAGCCATATAACCCCTAACCAGAACATCTCCACCACCTGAGAGCAATATAACCCCTAACCAGAACATCCCCACCACCTGACAGCAATATAACCCCTAACCAGAACATCCCCACCACCTGACAGCCATATAACCCCTAACCAGAACATCTCCACCACCTGAGAGCAATATAACCCCTAACCAGAACATCTCCACCACCTGACAGCAATACAACCCCTAACCAGAACATCCCCACCACCTGACAGCAATATAACCCCTAACCAGAACATCTCCACCACCTGACAGCAATATAACCCCTAACCAGAACATCTCCACCACCTGACAGCAATATAACCCCTAACCAGAACATCCCCACCACCTGAGAGCAATATAACCCCTAACAGGACATCCCCACCACCTGACAGCAATATAACCCCTAACCAGAACATCTCCACCACCTGACAGCCATATAACCCCTAACAGGACATCACCACCACCTGACAGCAATATAACCCCTAACCAGAACATCTCCACCACCTGACAGCAATATAACCCCTAACCAGAACATCCCCACCACCTGACAGCCATATAACCCCTAACCAGAACATCTCCACCACCTGACAGCCATATAACCCCTAACCAGAACATCTCCACCACCTGACAGCAATATAACCCCTAACCAGAACATCTCCACCACCTGAGAGCAATATAACCCCTAACAGGACATCCCCACCACCTGACAGCCATATAACCCCTAACCAGAACATCTCCACCACCTTGTAGCAATGTAGCTCTAAACCAGAATGCACTTATGCTGTAGGTATTGGGGGTCATTTACTAAGACCGGCACCTTCAGTAGTCTGTATGCCAGGTGGAAAAACTACTCCAGCCTGCTTAGAGACATCCTTAAGCATCTTGTGTTCTGAGGCTATACCTCTTATATTGTATGGGCTGAAACATTGCCAGGGAATAAACGGGTTATCACCTTTTACCACATTTGGAGTGCTGCCTATTTTTGGGATATACTACACTTAAGGAAAGGCTGTCCACCTTTCCACAGGATTTGCACCCGAACTTTTTCTTTCACTGTGCTACTGTTACTCTTTGGTATGTATATATATATATATATATTTTAATTTTTTTTTATTTTGTGGCCCTCTTTAATGGTCGCCTCCTGCACTGTACCCTCAGAAGTCGTGAGAGCTTGATGCAGGTCCTAGGACGATATTTTGGCTTTTTAGGGAAGTCTTCAATCACCTTATGTTCTTTGGCACCTTGCACCCTTATGTATATGTAATGTGTGGCCCTCTCTCTAATGTATGAGTCGTGCACTTCAGTCACGTCAGTAGTGGTGTCAGCTTCCAGAAGGTCCTTGGATTATGTTGGGGCTTCCTGCTGATCATGCAGTAATGGCTCTTTATCTTCTGTGTGTCTGAGGAGCAGATCCTGAGATATCAAGAGATGGGATACATAACAACGGGTTCCCATCTTGTAAATCTCAACAACAAAGGAAGAATCAAATGTATTGTCTGTGCATGCCGGAGATGGACCTATACCATCACTACTGGAAAAGTGGTCACACGTACAAGACAACGGTTGGACATAGGATCCACTTCCAGAGTCAGCCCAAGGTGAGAGGTGCTGTCTATATCTACAATATAAAGAGAAAGGGCATCATGAGAGGCTTTCTGGTAGTATAACAACACAACTCTACACCTATATATCCATCACCTGTATAAACCATTATGCACTCATATCTATCACCCATATCCACGATACCCTCATATATCCACTACTATCCATCACCCATATACTCTACTATAGCCTCATATATCCATCACCCATATACTCTACTATAGCCTCATATATCCATCACCCATATACTACTATACCCTCATATATCCATCACCCATATACTACTATACCCTCATATACTCTACTATACCCTCATATATCCATCACTCATATATACTACTATACCCTCATATATCCATCACTCACATATACTACTATACCCTCATATATCCATCACCCATATACACTACTATACCCCCATATATCAATCACCAATATACATTACTATACTTTCATATATCCATCACTCATATACACTACTATATCCTCATATATACATCACTCATATATACTACTATACCCTCATATCCACTACTATCCATCACCCATATACTCTACTACAGCCTCATACATCCATCACTCATATACACTACTATACTTTCATATATCCATCATCTATATACACTGCTATACACTCACATATACATCACCCATATCCATGATACCATCATATTCATCACCCATAAACACTATATACTCACATATCTATTATCTATATAAACTAATATACACTCATATAGATCACCAATATCCACGAAACCATCATATATCCATCACTCATATATACTACTATACCCTCATATATCCACTCATATACACTACTATACCCTCATTATCCACTCATATACACTACTATACCCTCATATCCATCACTCATATATACTACTATACCCTCATATATCTGTCACCCATATACACTACTATACCCTCAAATATCCACTATCTATATACTCTACTATACCCTCATATATCCATCACTCATATACACTACTATACCCTCATATATCCATCACCTATACACTCTACTATACCCTCATATCTACTCATATACTGTACACTACTATACCCTCATATATCCGTCACCCATATACAATACCCTCATATATCCATCACCCATATACACTACTATACCCTCATATATCCACTCATATACACTACTATACACTCATATATCCATCATCTATATACTCTACTATACTCTCATATATCCATTACCCATATACACTACTAAACCCTCATATCCATCACTATACCCTCATATATCCAATCACCCATATCCACTACTATACCCCCATATATCCATCACCCATATACACTACTATACCCTCATATATCCATCACCCATATACACTACTATACCCTCATATATCCATCACCCATATACACTACTATACCCTCATATATCCATCACCCATATACACTACTATACTCTCATATATCCATCACCCATATACACTACTATACCCTCATATATCCATCACCCATATACACTACTATACCCTCATATATCCATCACCCATATACACTACTATACCCTCATATATCCATCACCCATATACACTACTATACCCTCATATATCCATCACCCATATACACTACTATACCCCCATATATCCATCACCCATATACACTACTATACCCTCATATATCCATCACCCATATACACTACTATACCCTCATATATCCATCACCCATATACACTACTATACCCTCATATATCCATCACCCATATACACTACTATACCCTCATATATCCATCACCCATATACACTACTATACCCTCATATACTCTACTATACCCTCATATATCCAATCACCCATATACACTACTATACCCCCATATATCCATCACCCATATCCACTACTATACCCCCATATATCCATCACCCATATACACTACTATACCCTCATATATCCATCACCCATATACACTACTATACCCTCATATATCCACTCATATACACTACTATACACTCATATATCAATCATCTATATACTCTACTATACTCTCATATATCCATCACCCATATACACTACTATACCCCCATATATCCATCACCCATATACACTACTATACCCTCATATATCCAATCACCCATATCCACTACTATACCCCCATATATCCATCACCCATATACACTACTATACCCTCATATATCCATCACCCATATACACTACTATACCCTCATATATCCACTCATATACACTACTATACACTCATATATCAATCATCTATATACTCTACTATACTCTCATATATCCATTACCCATATACACTACTAAACCCTCATATCCATCACTATACCCTCATATATCCAATCACCCATATCCACTACTATACCCCCATATATCCATCACCCATATACACTACTATACCCTCATATATCCATCACCCATATACACTACTATACCCTCATATATCCATCACTCATATACTTTACTATACCCTCATATATCCATCACCCATATACACTACTATACCCTCATATATCCATCACCCATATACACTACTATACCCTCATATATCCATCACCCATATCCACTACTATACCCCCATATATCCATCACCCATATACACTACTATACCCTCATATATCCATCACCCATATACACTACTATACCCTCATATGTCCATCACCCATATCCACTACTATACCCTCATATATCCATCACCCATATACACTACTATACCCTCATATATCCATCACCCATATACACTACTATACCCTCATATATCCATCACCCATATACACTACTATACCCTCATATATCCATCACCCATATACACTACTATACCCTCATATATCCATCACCCATATACACTACTATACCCTCATATATCCATCACCCATATACACTACTATACCCTCATATATCCATCACCCATATCCACTACTATACCCCCATATATCCATCACCCATATACACTACTATACCCTCATATATCCATCACCCATATACACTACTATACCCTCATATATCCATCACCCATATACACTACTATACCCTCATATATCCATCACCCATATCCACTACTACACTGCGTGCAGAATTATTAGGCAAATGAGTATTTTGACCACATCATCCTCTTTATGCATGTTGTCTTACTCCAAGCTGTATAGGCTCGAAAGCCTACTACCAATTAAGCATATTAGGTGATGTGCATCTCTGTAATGAGAAGGGGTGTGGTCTAATGACATCAACACCCTATATTAGGTGTGCATAATTATTAGGCAACTTCCTTTCCTTTGGCAAAATGGGTCAAAAGAAGGACTTGACAGGCTCAGAAAAGTCAAAAATAGTGAGATATCTTGCAGAGGGATGCAGCACTCTTAAAATTGCAAAGCTTCTGAAGCGTGATCATCGAACAATCAAGCGTTTCATTCAAAATAGTCAACAGGGTCGCAAGAAGCGTGTGGAAAAACCAAGGCGCAAAATAACTGCCCATGAACTGAGAAAAGTCAAGCGTGCAGCTGCCAAGATACCACTTGCCACCAGTTTGGCCATATTTCAGAGCTGCAACATCACTGGAGTGCCCAAAAGCACAAGGTGTGCAATACTCAGAGACATGGCCAAGGTAAGAAAGGCTGAAAGACGACCACCACTGAACAAGACACACAAGCTGAAACGTCAAGACTGGGCCAAGAAATATCTCAAGACTGATTTTTCTAAGGTTTTATGGACTGATGAAATGAGAGTGAGTCTTGATGGGCCAGATGGATGGGCCCGTGGCTGGATTGGTAAAGGGCAGAGAGCTCCAGTCCGACTCAGACGCCAGCAAGGTGGAGGTGGAGTACTGGTTTGGGCTGGTATCATCAAGGATGAGCTTGTGGCGCCTTTTCGGGTTGAGGATGGAGTCAAGCTCAACTCCCAGTCCTACTGCCAGTTTCTGGAAGACACCTTCTTCAAGCAGTGGTACAAGAAGAAGTCTGCATCCTTCAAGAAAAACATGATTTTCATGCAGGACAATGCTCCATCACACGCGTCCAAGTACTCCACAGCGTGGCTGGCAAGAAAGGGTATAAAAGAAGAAAATCTAATGACATGGCCTCCTTGTTCACCTGATCTGAACCCCATTGAGAACCTGTGGTCCATCATCAAATGTGAGATTTACAAGGAGGGAAAACAGTACACCTCTCTGAACAGTGTCTGGGAGGCTGTGGTTGCTGCTGCACGCAATAAATAATTGAAATGGGTATATATTTTTTTGTTAAGTTGCCTAATAATTATGCACAGTAATAGTCACCTGCACACACAGATATCCCCCTAAAATAGCTAAAACTAAAAGCAAACTAAAAACTACTTCCAAAAATATTCAGCTTTGATATTAATGAGTTTTTTGGGTTCATTGAGAACATAGTTGTTGTTCAATAATAAAATTAATCCTCAAAAATACAACTTGCCTAATAATTCTGCACTCCCTGTATACCCTCATATATCCATCACCCATATTCACTACTATACCCTCATACAGTCCTGATCAAAAGTTTAAGACCACTTGATAAATGGCAGACAATCCTATGTATCATGGCTGGATCTTCACAAGGTTCCAAGTGGAGCTTCAACATGCAACAAGAAGAAATGGGAGTGAGACAGAACATTTTTTGAGCATTCAATTTAATGAAAACAACGAATAAACTGAAACAGGCTGTTTTTCAGCTGATCAAAAGTTGAGGACCACACCTCCAAAAAAACTAAACCCCCCCCCCCCAAAACAGAAATCCAACCTCCAAACATGAGCTCAGTAATGAGTAGCTCCGCCGTTATTGTTTCGGCATGCTTGATGCAAGCGTTTCCATGAGGTGATCTGGAACATTTCTCCAAGTGGTGAAGACGGCCGCACGAAGGCCATCTACTGTCTGGAACTGTTGTCCATTTTTGTAAACGTCCCTTGCCATCCATTCCCAAAGGTTCTCAATTGGATTTAGATCAGGGGAACACGCAGGATGGGCCAAAAGAGTGATGTCATTCTCCTGGAAGAAGTCCCTTGTCCTGCGGGCATTGTGTACTGTAGCATTGTCCTGTTACCACACAGACGAGGGCCCTCAGTCATGAGGAAGGCTCTCTGCAACATCTGGACATAGCCAGCGGCCGTTTGACGCCCCTGCACTTCCTGAAGCTCCATTGTTCCACTGAAGGAAAAAGCCCCCCAGACCATTATGGCGCCCCCTCCACTGTGGCCCGTAGAAAACATCTCAGGTGGGATCTGCTTGTCAGGCCAGTAACGTTGGAAACCATCAGGACCATCAAGGTTACATTGTTTCTCATCCGAGAATAAAACTTTCCTCCACCTTTGAATGTCCCATGTTTGGTGCTCTCTTGCAAAGTCCAAACGAGCAGTTCTGTGGCGTTGAAGGAGACGAGGTCTTTGAAGACGTTTTTTGTTTTTGAGGCCCTTCAGTCTCAGATGCCGTCTGGTGGTTATGGGGCTGCAGTCAGCACCAGTAAGGGCCTTAATTTGGGTCGAGGATCGTCCAGTGTCTTGACGGACAGCCAATTGGATCCTCCGGTTCAGTGCTGGTGACATTTTTTGGGGTCTTCCACTTGACTTTTTTGTTCCATAACCCTCAGGATCATTTAAGAAATTCCAGATGACTGTCTTCCTGCGTCCCACCTCAGCAGCGATGGCGGCTGTGAGAGACCCTGCTTATGCAGTTCAACAACCCGACCACCTTCGAAAAGGGAGAGTTTTTTTGCCTTTGCCATCACAACGTGCGACTACCTGACAGAAGATGACAATGAATCCACATCTTTGCACCGATTTGGCCTTTTAAAAGGCAGGTGGTCCTAAAATGTGGATCAGCTGAAAAACAGCCTGTTTCAGTTTATTCGTTGTTTTCATTAAATTGAATGCTCAAAAAATGTTCTGTCTCCTCTCATTTCTTCTTGTTGCATGTTGAAGCTCCACTTGGAACCTTGTGAAGATCCAGCCATGATACATAGGATTGTCTGCCATTTATCAAGTGGTCTTAAACTTTTGATCAGGACTGTATATCCATCACCCATATACACTACTATACCCTCATATATCCATCACCCATATACACTACTATACTCTCATATATCCATCACCCATATACACTACTATACCCTCATATATCCATCACCCATATACACTACTATACCCTCATATATCCATCACCCATATACACTACTATACCCTCATATATCCATCACCCATATACACTACTATACCCTCATATATCCATCACCCATATACACTACTATACCCTCATATATCCATCACCCATATACACTACTATACCCTCATATATCCATCACCCATATACACTACTATACCCTCATATATCCATCACCCATATACACTACTATACCCTCATATATCCATCACCCATATACACTACTATACCCTCATATATCCATCACCCATATACACTACTATACCCTCATATATCCATCACCCATATACACTACTATACCCTCATATATCCATCACCCATATACACTACTATACCCTCATATATCCATCACCCATATACACTACTATACCCTCATATATCCATCACCCATATACACTACTCTCATATATGACCACCCATATACACTGCTTTACATTGAAGCACACCCCACTTTTACTGCATGCACACACAAGTACACCTCCGCCGCACATAACCACTTACCTGGCAGTGTGATGTTGACACAGTTATTCCTAATGTCACAGGCACACAGAATGTTGGATCCTGGATCTCCAATAAGCAATCTGGAAAGAGTGGACTTAAGTGAGAATGGAACAAAACTGAGAGAAGGAAACTGCTGCTCTGTGTTAAGCCACAGGTCCGAACTGAGCCCCATTGAGTGCTGGAGGGTTGTTCATCAAGGTCCTCTTCCATGTGTCAGTCCCCAAACACCTTGTGACATGGTGCTATATTAAAAAGGAACTATTGCTTCAAAAAGCTAAAAAAGTGCTGAAAACCCCACAGATCACTGAAACAAAGAGGAAGACTGTGCCAAGCACTTTGTTCTCCTCTCCTCATATGTTGCAGGTTGTGAGATCAGAGAAAGACAAATATAATGCTAAGCAGCGCCTACTTCTCTGAGAAGAGGTGGACAATGTATTCACTGACAGGAGGATGGAGCAGAACAGGCGGACAATGTATCCACTGACAGGAGGATGGAGGAGAACAGGCGGACAATGTATCCACTGACAGGAGGATGGAGGAGAACAGGCGGACAATGTATTCACTGACAGGAGGATGGGGGAGAACAGGCGGACAATGTATTCACTGACAGGAGGATGGGGGAGAACAGGCGGACAATGTATTCACTGACAGGAGGATGGGGGAGAACAGGCGGACAATGTATCCACTGACAGGAGGATAGAGGAGAACAGGCAGACAATGTATCCACTGACAGGAGGATAGAGGAGAACAGGCGGACAATGTATCCACTGACAGGGGGATGGAGGAGAACAGGCGGACAATGTATCCACTGACAGGAGGATGGAGGAGAACAGGCGGACAATGTATCCACTGACAGGAGGATGGGGGAGAACAGGCAGACAATGTATTCACTGACAGGAGGATGGAGGAGAACAGGCAGACAATGTATCCACTGACAGGAGGATGGAGGAGAACAGGCGGACAATGTATCCACTGACAGGAGGATGGAGGAGAACAGGCGGACAATGTATTCACTGACAGGAGGATGGAGGAGAACAGGCGGACAATGTATTCACTGACAGGAGGATGGGGGAGAACAGGCGGACAATGTATCCACTGACAGGAGGATAGAGGAGAACAGGCAGACAATGTATCCACTGACAGGAGGATAGAGGAGAACAGGCGGACAATGTATCCACTGACAGGGGGATGGAGGAGAACAGGCGGACAATGTATCCACTGACAGGAGGATAGAGGAGAACAGGCAGACAATGTATCCACTGACAGGAGGATAGAGGAGAACAGGCGGACAATGTATCCACTGACAGGGGGATGGGGGAGAACAGGCAGACAATGTATTCACTGACAGGGGGATGGGGGAGAACAGGCGGACAATGTATTCACTGACAGGGGGATGGGGGAGAACAGGCAGACAATGCATTCACTGACAGGGGGATGGGGGAGAACAGGCGGACAATGTATTCACTGACAGGGGGATGGGGGAGAACAGGCGGACAATGTATTCACTGACAGGGGGATGGGGGAGAACAGGCGGACAATGTATCCACTGACAGGGGGATGGAGGAGAACAGGCAGACAATGTATCCACTGACAGGGGGATGGGGGAGAACAGGCAGACAATGTATCCACTGACAGGAGGATGGAGGAGAACAGGCAGACAATGTATCCACTGACAGGAGGATAGAGGAGAACAGGCGGACAATGTATCCACTGACAGGAGGATAGAGGAGAACAGGCGGACAATGCATTCACTGACAGGAGGATAGAGGAGAACAGGCAGACAATGTATTCACTGACAGGAGGATGGAGGAGAACAGGCGGACAATGTATTCACTGACAGGAGGATAGAGGAGAACAGGCAGACAATGTATCCACTGACAGGGGGATGGAGGAGAACAGGCGGACAATGTATTCACTGACAGGAGGATGGGGGAGAACAGGCGGACAATGTATCCACTGACAGGGGGATGGGGGAGAACAGGCAGACAATGTATTCACTGACAGGAGGATGGAGGGGAACAGGCGGACAATGTATCCACTGACAGGGGGATGGGGGAGAACAGGCAGACACTGTATTCACTGACAGGAGGATGGAGGAGAACAGGCAGACAATGTATCCACTGACAGGAGGATAGAGGAGAACAGGCAGACAATGTATCCACTGACAGGAGGATGGAGGAGAACAGGCGGACAATGTATTCACTGACAGGAGGATGGAGGAGAACAGGCGGACAATGTATTCACTGACAGGGGGATGGAGGAGAACAGGCGGACAATGTATCCACTGACAGGGGGATGGAGGAGAACAGGCAGACAATGTATCCACTGACAGGAGGATAGAGGAGAACAGGCGGACAATGTATCCACTGACAGGAGGATGGAGGAGAACAGGCGGACAATGTATCCACTGACAGGGGGATGGAGGAGAACAGGCGGACAATGTATTCACTGACAGGAGGATGGAGGAGAACAGGCGGACAATGTATCCACTGACAGGGGGATGGGGGAGAACAGGCAGACAATGTATTCACTGACAGGAGGATGGAGGGGAACAGGCAGACAATGTATCCACTGACAGGAGGATGGAGGAGAACAGGCGGACAATGTATCCACTGACAGGAGGATGGAGGAGAACAGGCGGACAATGTATTCACTGACAGGAGGATGGAGGAGAACAGGTGGACAATGTATTCACTGACAGGAGGATGGAGGGAAACAGGCGGACAATGTATCCACTGACAGGGGGATAAAGGAGAACAGGCGGACAATGTATTCACTGACAGGAGGATGGAGGAGAACAGGCGGACAATGTATTCACTGACAGGAGGATGGGGGAGAACAGGCGGACAATGTATCCACTGACAGGAGGATGGAGGAGAACAGGCGGACAATGTATTCACTGACAGGAGGATGGAGGAGAACAGGTGGACAATGTATTCACTGACAGGAGGATGGAGGGAAACAGGCGGACAATGTATCCACTGACAGGGGGATGGAGGAGAACAGGCGGACAATGTATTCACTGACAGGAGGATGGAGGAGAACAGGCGGACAATGTATTCACTGACAGGAGGATGGGGGAGAACAGGCGGACAATGTATCCACTGACAGGGGGATGGGGGAGAACAGGCAGACAATGTATTCACTGACAGGAGGATGGAGGGGAACAGGCAGACAATGTATCCACTGAAAGGAGGATGGAGGAGAACAGGCGGACAATGTATTCACTGACTTGAGTGTCACTGCACACAGGTCACATTCGTCTGAGGCCTCTTTCACACGGGCGAGTTTTCCGCACGGGTGCAATGCGTGAAGTGAACGCATTGCACCCGCACTGAATCCGGACCCATTCATTTATATGGGGCTGTGCACATGAGCGGTGATTTTCACACATCACTTGTGCGTTGCGTGAAAATCGCAGAATGCTCTATATTGTGCGTTTTTCACGCAACGCAGGCCCCATAGAAGTGAATGGGGCTGCGTAAAAAACGCAAGCATCCGCAAGCAAGTGCGGATGTGGTGAGATTTTCACGCATGGTTGCTAGGAGATAATCATGGTGATGGATCATGTGGAGGACACCTGACCATATAGGGAGGGTGTACAGGGACTGGGGGTCCCCCTTCCCCCGATTCCCTATCCTTGTTCTAGGGCCCCATTTGATTTTGGCCAGGATTTGGTGCTTTGGGGGTTAATGATGTCATCCTGCAGTGCAGGAAGGGGCGTGCGGCATGGTGCCCCTTTATAAGGCCCTGTGTCTCCTCCTTCTTCCTCTTTGGCAGAAGCGCTGGTGTCCCTCCCTCCCTCCCTTATAGGTTATTTTTGAGGTTTTTTTTTGGTTATGGAGGTTTTTTGTGAATTCTGGGCTGATGGCTCGTGTTTCATTGTGGCATCCTACTAAGTCACAGCTGGCGGCAGGTAAAGAGGAATAGGGTACTGAGCAGGTGAACTGGCGTAATCTGCCCGCTGGGAGTCCAGCGGCCGGCGGATCGCACGGGCTCAGTTATGTGTTATGCCGTTAAAAGAATTAGCTGTGGCCGACTACCACCCAACAAAATCGTTAAATAAAGGTTATAAACTTGACTTGGTTGTCAGTGTCATTTGTGGCGGGTTGACATGGCGGGGCCAGGGTGTAGATGGTTCCCCTTCCCCTTCTCCTTTCCCGAGAGTGACTACCAACAGTCTGAGGAGCGCAGTGACGTCAACAAAGGTCCTTTTTCTCCAGGTTATCAAAGAAGACAGAAGAGAAGCCGGGCTGCGTGAACAAGTGGATGAGGGGAGTTAAAAAATTTTGTTTTGTTTTTTAACCCCTCCATCCCTATTGTACTTTGCATTCTGTATTAAGAATGCTATTATTTTCCCTTATAACCATGTTATAAGGGAAACCATGTTATAAGGGAAAATAATAAAATCTACACAACACTTAACCCAAACCCGAACTTCTGTGAAGAAGTCTGGGTTCGGGTTTGGGTACCAAACATGCCAATTTTTCTCACGCGCGTGCAAAACGGATTAAAACGCTTTGCACTCGTGGGGATAAAAAAAACAAAGAAAAAACACACATTTTCCAGCAACGCACCAGCATCTTTTCCCGCACGTCACCCGCAACGCCCGTGTGAAAGAGGCCAAAGGCTTGTCTTCTGTAAAAGTATTACCGGATTTTTAACCCTATAAGATGCAGTCGTCCCCCCCCCAAAAGTGGGGGGGAAATAGCAGTGC
Source organism: Bufo bufo (assembly GCF_905171765.1). Taxonomy (NCBI): domain Eukaryota; kingdom Metazoa; phylum Chordata; class Amphibia; order Anura; family Bufonidae; genus Bufo; species Bufo bufo. The sequence continues at coordinate 99,104 of NW_024400003.1, forward strand.
GTCTTATGGGGCGAATGCTGCGGCCGTCGGGTGTATCGGCTGAGAGGGAGGAGGGGACGTGGGCCGGCATCTGGTTCGGTGCAGTCACTGTATTCTACTACACCGGGCCCCGCTCACTGTAGTATATTCATATCTAACTTCTGGGTATTGTTAAACTATTCAAATCATCTGAAATCCAGCGTTGTACTACTTACTACTAACTTCATCGCAGTCAGGAGGCCGGGCGGGCGCTCGCAGCGTAGCTCACTACATTATGCACCTGCGCCACCTGCTTCATTCATAAAGTGGGCAGAGCAGGCGCGTGCCGTAGTGAGCTACGCTGCGAGCGCCCGCCCGGCCTCCTGCCTGCGATGAAGTTAGTAGTAAGTAGTACAACGCTGGATTTCAGATGATTTGAATAGTTTAACAATACCCAGAAGTTAGATATGAATATACTACAGTGAGCGGGGCCCGGTGTAGTAGAATACAGTGACTGCACCGGGCCCCGCTGCCATTACAGAACCAGATGCCGGTCCCCATTCACTACACAGGGACACTGTTATGGGGGATCTGTGGATCACATTAGATAAGATGCTATATATGTGCCACCCACAGATGCCCCCATAACAGTGCCACACAGATGCCCCCATAACAGTGCCACCCAAAGATGCCCCCATAACAGTGCCACCCACAGATGCCCCAATAACAGTGCCACCCACAGATGCCCCCGTAACAGTGCCACCCACAGATGCCCCCACAATGATCCCCCATAACAGTGCCACCCACAGATGCCCCCAAAACAGTGCCACCCACAGATGCCCCCGTAACAGTGCCACCCACAGATGCCCCCAAAACAGTGCCACCCACAGATGCCCCCAAAACAGTGCCACCCACAGATGCCCCCACAATGATCCCCCATAACAGTGCCACCCACAGATGCCCCCAAAACAGTGCCACCCACAGATGCCCCCAAAACAGTGCCACCCACAGATGCCCCCAAAACAGTGCCACCCACAGATGCCCCCAAAACAGTGCCACCCACAGATGCCCCCACAATGATCCCCCAAAACAGTGCCACCCACAGATGCCCCCAAAACAGTGCCACCCACAGATGCCCCCAAAACAGTGCCACCCACAGATGCCCCCAAAACAGTGCCACCCACAGATGCCCCCACAATGATCCCCCAAAACAGTGCCACCCACAATGATCCCCAAAAACAGTGCCACCCACAGATGCCCCCAAAACAGTGCCACCCACAGATGCCCCCAAAACAGTGCCACCCACAGATGCCCCCAAAACAGTGCCACCGACAGATGCCCCCACAATGATCCCCCAAAACAGTGCCACCCACAGTGATCCCCCAAAACAGTGCCACCCACAGATGCCCCCAAAACAGTGCCACCCACAGATGCCCCCAAAACAGTGCCACCCACAGATGCCCCCAAAACAGTGCCACCCACAGATGCCCCCAAAACAGTGCCACCCACAATGATCCCCCAAAACAGTGCCACCCACAGATGCCCCCAAAACAGTGCCACCCACAGATGCCCCCAAAACAGTGCCACCCACAGATGCCCCCAAAACAGTGCCACCCACAGATGCCCCCAAAACAGTGCCACCCACAGATGCCCCCAAAACAGTGCCACCCACAGATGCCCCCAAAACAGTGCCACCCACAATGATCCCCCAAAACAGTGCCACCCACAGATGCCCCCAAAACAGTGCCACCCACAGATGCCCCCAAAACAGTGCCACCCACAGATGCCCCCAAAACAGTGCCACCGACAGATGCCCCCACAATGATCCCCCAAAACAGTGCCACCCACAGTGATCCCCCAAAACAGTGCCACCCACAGATGCCCCCAAAACAGTGCCACCCACAGATGCCCCCAAAACAGTGCCACCCACAGATGCCCCCAAAACAGTGCCACCCATAGATGCCCCCAAAACAGTGCCACCCACAGATGCCCCCAAAACAGTGCCACCCACAGATGCCCCCAAAACAGTGCCACCCACAGATGCCCCCAAAACAGTGCCACCCACAGATGCCCCCAAAACAATGCCACCCACAGATGCCCCCAAAACAGTGCCACCCACAGATGCCCCCAAAACAGTGCCACCCACAGATGCCCCCAAAACAGTGCCACCCACAGATGCCCCCAAAACAGTGCCACCCACAGATGCCCCCATAACAGTGCCACCCACAGATGCCCCCATAACAGTGCCACCCACAGATGCCCCCATAACAGTGCCACCCACAGATGCCCCCATAACAGTGCCACCCACAGATGCCCCCATAACAGTGCCACCCACAGATGCCCCCAAAACAGTGCCACCCACAGATGCCCCCAAAACAGTGCCACCCACAAACAGTGCCACCCACAGATGCCCCCAAAACAGTGCCACCCACAGATGCCCCCATAACAGTGCCATCCACAGATGCCCCCATAACAGTGCCATCCACAGATGCCCCCATAACAGTGCCACCCACAGATGCCCCCATAACAGTGCCACCCACAGATGCCCCCATAACAGTGCCATCCACAGATGCCCCCATAACAGCTCCTTCCTTTGTGTAAGCTATGGCATACGCTAAGGTAAACTCACTCTAGTAGCAGATAATAATGGAGTAACCACCCAACAGGCAGAGATAGAAGACGCAGTGAAGATGAGAACTAGACTGCACTGTGACTGAAACGGGGAAAGTTGGTCCCTTCAGAAAAGTGATTTTGTGGTGGATTTTTAACTCTTTTTCGCTTCCTACATTTGAGGATATTCTGTCCTAATGTGAATAAGACCAAAAAGTCTGCATTTTGGAGACGTCCCTGACTGTGTACTGCATGAAGTCGGTTTGATCCAGATAGTTAATGAAGCACCAACGAGGAGGAGATGGAGAAGTGAGCATGTGCAGAAGCACCGCAGTCAACTGGCCGGGGCGCGGTGTGAGCGATGAGATACTGATATAATGGACTAAAGTATAGTACTAGGGTATATTTGGAGAATTGCAGTCCGTAGCCTCATGGGTATGAGATGGCGCACTTATTGTGACACGATTTACCTCAAGGGTATCCTATGGGGAGAAGACATTGAAGTCGCTCGATGGGGCTTTGCATCTTATTGGACCATTCCCTCCAGTTTTGGATGCTCGGTTAGGCGTTGGCCATGGTTAGCCATGTTACAGATTTATTAACTACAAAGTTTTTAAAAGCCGCAGAATTTGGCTCAAATTACAGCAATGCAGATTTAAAAAATCCCCTCTAATAAACCTTGTGAAGGGTTAATAAGCAGGAGTGTTTTTCACGCAGCTACGTAATGGAACAGTGTGTGGCACCAGACTGGCCAGAGACCCTACGGGGGAATTTCCTGGTGGGCCGGAGTCCTCTTTACATGATGAGCGCTCAGCAGTAATGAATGCTGTGAGAACAGTGTGTGGCACCAGACTGGCCAGAGACCCTACGGGGGAATTTCCTGGTGGGCCGGAGTCCTCTTTACATGATGAGCGCTCAGCAGTAATGAATGCTGTGAGAACAGTGTGTGTCACCAGACTGGCCAGAGACCCTACAGGGGAATTTCCTGGTGGGCCGGAGTCCTCTTTACATGATGAGCGCTCAGCAGTAATGAATGCTGTGAGAACAGTGTGTGGCACCAGACTGGCCAGAGACCCTACGGGGGAATTTCCTGGTGGGCCGGAGTCCTCTTTACACGATGAGCGCTCAGCAGTAATGAATGCTGTGAGAACAGTGTGTGGCACCAGACTGGCCAGAGACCCTACTGGGGAATTTCCTGGTGGGCCGGAGTCCTCTTTACATGATGAGCGCTCAGCAGTAATGAATGCTGTGAGAACAGTGTGTTGCACCAGACTGGCCAGAGACCCTACGGGGGAATTTCCTGGTGGGCCGGAGTCCTCTTTACATGATGAGCGCTCAGCAGTAATGAATGCTGTGAGAACAGTGTGTGGCACCAGACTGGCCAGAGACCCTACGGGGGAATTTCCTGGTGGGCCGGAGTCCTCTTTACATGATGAGCGCTCAGCAGTAATGAATGCTGTGAGAACAGTGTGTGGCACCAGACTGGCCAGAGACCCTACGGGGGAATTTCCTGGTGGGCCGGAGTCCTCTTTACATGATGAGCGCTCAGCAGTAATGAATGCTGTGAGAACAGTGTGTGGCACCAGACTGGCCAGAGACCCTACGGGGGAATTTCCTGGTGGGCCGGAGTCCTCTTTACATGATGAGCGCTCAGCAGTAATGAATGCTGTGAGAACAGTGTGTGGCACCAGACTGGCCAGAGACCCTACAGGGGAATTTCCTGGTGGGCCGGAGTCCTCTTTACATGATGAGCGCTCAGCAGTAATGAATGCTGTGAGAACAGTGTGTGGCACCAGACTGGCCAGAGACCCTACGGGGGAATTTCCTGGTGGGCCGGAGTCCTCTTTACATGATGAGCGCTCAGCAGTAATGAATGCTGTGAGAACAGTGTGTGGCACCAGACTGGCCAGAGACCCTATGGGGGAATTTCCTGGTGGGCCGGAGTCCTCTTTACACGATGAGCGCTCAGCAGTAATGAATGCTGTGAGAACAGTGTGTGGCACCAGACTGGCCAGAGACCCTACAGGGGAATTTCCTGGTGGGCCGGAGTCCTCTTTACACGATGAGCGCTCAGCAGTAATGAATGCTGTGAGAACAGTGTGTGGCACCAGACTGGCCAGAGACCCTACGGGGGAATTTCCTGGTGGGCCGGAGTCCTCTTTACACGATGAGCGCTCAGCAGTAATGAATGCTGTGAGAACAGTGTGTGGCACCAGACTGGCCAGAGACCCTACTGGGGAATTTCCTGGTGGGCCGGAGTCCTCTTTACATGATGAGCGCTCAGCAGTAATGAATGCTGTGAGAACAGTGTGTGGCACCAGACTGGCCAGAGACCCTACGGGGGGAATTTCCTGGTGGGCCGGAGTCCTCTTTACATGATGAGCGCTCAGCAGTAATGAATGCTGTGAGAACAGTGTGTGGCACCAGACTGGCCAGAGACCCTACGGGGGAATTTCCTGGTGGGCCGGAGTCCTCTTTACATGATGAGCGCTCAGCAGTAATGAATGCTGTGAGAACAGTGTGTGGCACCAGACTGGCCAGAGACCCTACGGGGAATTTCCTGGTGGGCCGGAGGCCTCTTTACATGATGAGCGCTCAGCAGTAATGAATGCTGTGAGAACAGTGTGTGGCACCAGACTGGCCAGAGACCCTACGGGGGAATTTCCTGGTGGGCCGGAGTCCTCTTTACATGATGAGCGCTCAGCAGTAATGAATGCTGTGAGAACAGTGTGTGGCACCAGACTGGCCAGAGACCCTACGGGGGAATTTCCTGGTGGGCCGGAGTCCTCTTTACATGATGAGCGCTCAGCAGTAATGAATGCTGTGAGAACAGTGTGTGGCACCAGACTGGCCAGAGACCCTACGGGGGAATTTCCTGGTGGGCCGGAGTCCTCTTTACATGATGAGCGCTCAGCAGTAATGAATGCTGTGAGAACAGTGTGTGGCACCAGACTGGCCAGAGACCCTACGGGGGAATTTCCTGGTGGGCCGGAGTCCTCTTTACATGATGAGCGCTCAGCAGTAATGAATGCTGTGAGAACAGTGTGTGGCACCAGACTGGCCAGAGACCCTACTGGGGAATTTCCTGGTGGGCCGGAGTCCTCTTTACATGATGAGCGCTCAGCAGTAATGAATGCTGTGAGAACAGTGTGTGGCACCAGACTGGCCAGAGACCCTATGGGGGAATTTCCTGGTGGGCCGGAGTCCTCTTTACATGATGAGCGCTCAGCAGTAATGAATGCTGTGAGAACAGTGTGTGGCACCAGACTGGCCAGAGACCCTACGGGGGAATTTCCTGGCGGGCCGGAGTCCTCTTTACATGATGAGCGCTCAGCAGTAATGAATGCTGTGAGAACAGTGTGTGGCACCAGACTGGCCAGAGACCCTACGGGGGAATTTCCTGGTGGGCCGGAGTCCTCTTTACACGATGAGCGCTCAGCAGTAATGAATGCTGTGAGAACAGTGTGTGGCACCAGACTGGCCAGAGACCCTACAGGGGAATTTCCTGGTGGGCCGGAGTCCTCTTTACATGATGAGCGCTCAGCAGTAATGAATGCTGTGAGAACAGTGTGTGGCACCAGACTGGCCAGAGACCCTACGGGGGAATTTCCTGGTGGGCCGGAGTCCTCTTTACATGATGAGCGCTCAGCAGTAATGAATGCTGTGAGAACAGTGTGTGGCACCAGACTGGCCAGAGACCCTACGGGGGAATTTCCTGGTGGGCCGGAGTCCTCTTTACATGATGAGCGCTCAGCAGTAATGAATGCTGTGAGAACAGTGTGTGGCACCAGACTGGCCAGAGACCCTACAGGGGAATTTCCTGGTGGGCCGGAGTCCTCTTTACATGATGAGCGCTCAGCAGTAATAAATGCTGTGAGAACAGTGTGTGGCACCAGACTGGCCAGAGACCCTACGGGGGAATTTCCTGGTGGGCCGGAGTCCTCTTTACATGATGAGCGCTCAGCAGTAATGAATGCTGTGAGAACAGTGTGTGGCACCAGACTGGCCAGAGACCCTACGGGGGAATTTCCTGGTGGGCCGGAGTCCTCTTTACATGATGAGCGCTCAGCAGTAATGAATGCTGTGAGAACAGTGTGTGGCACCAGACTGGCCAGAGACCCTACGGGGGAATTTCCTGGTGGGCCGGAGTCCTCTTTACATGATGAGCGCTCAGCAGTAATGAATGCTGTGAGAACAGTGTGTGGCACCAGACTGGCCAGAGACCCTACAGGGGAATTTCCTGGTGGGCCGGAGTCCTCTTTACATGATGAGCGCTCAGCAGTAATAAATGCTGTGAGAACAGTGTGTGGCACCAGACTGGCCAGAGACCCTACGGGGGAATTTCCTGGTGGGCCGGAGTCCTCTTTACATGATGAGCGCTCAGCAGTAATGAATGCTGTGAGAACAGTGTGTGGCACCAGACTGGCCAGAGACCCTACAGGGGAATTTCCTGGTGGGCCGGAGTCCTCTTTACACGATGAGTGCTCAGCAGTAATGAATGCTGTGAGAACAGTGTGTGGCACCAGACTGGCCAGAGACCCTATGGGGGAATTTCCTGGTGGGCCGGAGTCCTCTTTACATGATTAGCGCTCAGCAGTAATGAATGCTGTGAGAACAGTGTGTGGCACCAGACTGGCCAGAGACCCTACAGGGGAATTTCCTGGTGGGCCGGAGTCCTCTTTACATGATGAGCGCTCAGCAGTAATGAATGCTGTGAGAACAGTGTGTGGCACCAGACTGGCCAGAGACCCTACGGGGGAATTTCCTGGTGGGCCGGAGTCCTCTTTACATGATGAGCGCTCAGCAGTAATGAATGCTGTGAGAACAGTGTGTGGCACCAGACTGGCCAGAGACCCTACGGGGAATTTCCTGGTGGGCCGGAGTCCTCTTTACATGATGAGCGCTCAGCAGTAATGAATGCTGTGAGAACAGTGTGTGGCACCAGACTGGCCAGAGACCCTACAGGGGAATTTCCTGGTGGGCCGGAGTCCTCTTTACATGATGAGCGCTCAGCAGTAATGAATGCCGTGAGAACAGTGTGTGGCACCAGACTGGCCAGAGACCCTACGGGGGAATTTCCTGGTGGGCCGGAGTCCTCTTTACACGATGAGCGCTCAGCAGTAATGAATGCTGTGAGAACAGTGTGTGGCACCAGACTGGCCAGAGACCCTACGGGGGAATTTCCTGGTGGGCCGGAGTCCTCTTTACATGATGAGCGCTCAGCAGTAATGAATGCTGTGAGAACAGTGTGTGGCACCAGACTGGCCAGAGACCCTACAGGGGAATTTCCTGGTGGGCCGGAGTCCTCTTTACATGATGAGCGCTCAGCAGTAATGAATGCTGTGAGAACAGTGTGTGGCACCAGACTGGCCAGAGACCCTACGGGGGAATTTCCTGGTGGGCCGGAGTCCTCTTTACATGATGAGCGCTCAGTAGTAATGAATGCCGTAAGAACAGTGTGTGGCACCAGACTGGCCAGAGACCCTACGGGGGAATTTCCTGGTGGGCCGGAGTCCTCTTTACATGATGAGCGCTCAGCAGTAATGAATGCTGTGAGAACAGTGTGTGGCACCAGACTGGCCAGAGACCCTACGGGGGAATTTCCTGGTGGGCCGGAGTCCTCTTTACATGATTAGCGCTCAGCAGTAATGAATGCTGTGAGAACAGTGTGTGGCACCAGACTGGCCAGAGACCCTACGGGGGAATTTCCTGGTGGGCCGGAGTCCTCTTTACATGATGAGCGCTCAGCAGTAATGAATGCTGTGAGAACAGTGTGTGGCACCAGACTGGCCAGAGACCCTACAGGGGAATTTCCTGGTGGGCCGGAGTCCTCTTTACACGATGAGCGCTCAGCAGTAATGAATGCTGTGAGAACAGTGTGTGGCACCAGACTGGCCAGAGACCCTACAGGGGAATTTCCTGGTGGGCCGGAGTCCTCTTTACACGATGAGCGCTCAGCAGTAATGAATGCTGTGAGAACAGTGTGTGGCACCAGACTGGCCAGAGACCCTACGGGGGAATTTCCTGGTGGGCCGGAGTCCTCTTTACATGATGAGCGCTCAGCAGTAATGAATGCTGTGAGAACAGTGTGTGGCACCAGACTGGCCAGAGACCCTACAGGGGAATTTCCTGGTGGGCCGGAGTCCTCTTTACATGATGAGCGCTCAGCAGTAATGAATGCTGTGAGAACAGTGTGTGGCACCAGACTGGCCAGAGACCCTACGGGGGAATTTCCTGGTGGGCCGGAGTCCTCTTTACATGATGAGCGCTCAGCAGTAATGAATGCTGTGAGAACAGTGTGTGGCACCAGACTGGCCAGAGACCCTATGGGGGAATTTCCTGGTGGGCCGGAGTCCTCTTTACATGATGAGCGCTCAGCAGTAATGAATGCTGTGAGAACAGTGTGTGGCACCAGACTGGCCAGAGACCCTACGGGGGAATTTCCTGGTGGGCCGGAGTCCTCTTTACATGATGAGCGCTCAGCAGTAATGAATGCTGTGAGAACAGTGTGTGGCACCAGACTGGCCAGAGACCCTACGGGGGAATTTCCTGGTGGGCCGGAGTCCTCTTTACACGATGAGCGCTCAGCAGTAATGAATGCTGTGAGAACAGTGTGTGGCACCAGACTGGCCAGAGACCCTACGGGGGAATTTCCTGGTGGGCCGGAGTCCTCTTTACATGATGAGCGCTCAGCAGTAATGAATGCTGTGAGAACAGTGTGTGGCACCAGACTGGCCAGAGACCCTACAGGGGAATTTCCTGGTGGGCCGGAGTCCTCTTTACATGATGAGCGCTCAGCAGTAATGAATGCTGTGAGAACAGTGTGTGGCACCAGACTGGCCAGAGACCCTACGGGGGAATTTCCTGGTGGGCCGGAGTCCTCTTTACACGATGAGCGCTCAGCAGTAATGAATGCTGTGAGAACAGTGTGTGGCACCAGACTGGCCAGAGACCCTACAGGGGAATTTCCTGGTGGGCCGGAGTCCTCTTTACATGATGAGCGCTCAGCAGTAATGAATGCTGTGAGAACAGTGTGTGGCACCAGACTGGCCAGAGACCCTACTGGGGAATTTCCTGGTGGGCCGGAGTCCTCTTTACATGATGAGCGCTCAGCAGTAATGAATGCTGTGAGAACAGTGTGTGGCACCAGACTGGCCAGAGACCCTATGGGGGAATTTCCTGGTGGGCCGGAGTCCTCTTTACATGATGAGCGCTCAGCAGTAATGAATGCTGTGAGAACAGTGTGTGGCACCAGACTGGCCAGAGACCCTACGGGGGAATTTCCTGGTGGGCCGGAGTCCTCTTTACATGATGAGCGCTCAGCAGTAATGAATGCTGTGAGAACAGTGTGTGGCACCAGACTGGCCAGAGACCCTACAGGGGAATTTCCTGGTGGGCCGGAGTCCTCTTTACATGATGAGCGCTCAGCAGTAATGAATGCTGTGAGAACAGTGTGTGGCACCAGACTGGCCAGAGACCCTACGGGGGAATTTCCTGGTGGGCCGGAGTCCTCTTTACATGATGAGCGCTCAGCAGTAATGAATGCTGTGAGAACAGTGTGTGGCACCAGACTGGCCAGAGACCCTACGGGGGAATTTCCTGGTGGGCCGGAGTCCTCTTTACACGATGAGCGCTCAGCAGTAATGAATGCTGTGAGAACAGTGTGTGGCACCAGACTGGCCAGAGACCCTACGGGGGAATTTCCTGGTGGGCCGGAGTCCTCTTTACATGATGAGCGCTCAGCAGTAATGAATGCTGTGAGAACAGTGTGTGGCACCAGACTGGCCAGAGACCCTACAGGGGAATTTCCTGGTGGGCCGGAGTCCTCTTTACATGATGAGCGCTCAGCAGTAATGAATGCTGTGAGAACAGTGTGTGGCACCAGACTGGCCAGAGACCCTACGGGGGAATTTCCTGGTGGGCCGGAGTCCTCTTTACATGATGAGCGCTCAGCAGTAATGAATGCTGTGAGAACAGTGTGTGGCACCAGACTGGCCAGAGACCCTACGGGGGAATTTCCTGGTGGGCCGGAGTCCTCTTTACATGATGAGCGCTCAGCAGTAATGAATGCTGTGAGAACAGTGTGTGGCACCAGACTGGCCAGAGACCCTACGGGGGAATTTCCTGGTGGGCCGGAGTCCTCTTTACATGATGAGCGCTCAGCAGTAATGAATGCTGTGAGAACAGTGTGTGGCACCAGACTGGCCAGAGACCCTACGGGGGAATTTCCTGGTGGGCCGGAGTCCTTTTTACATGATGAGCGCTCAGCAGTAATGAATGCTGTGAGAACAGTGTGTGGCACCAGACTGGCCAGAGACCCTACGGGGGAATTTCCTGGTGGGCCGGAGTCCTCTTTACATGATGAGCGCTCAGCAGTAATGAATGCTGTAAGAACAGTGTGTGGCACCAGACTGGCCAGAGACCCTACGGGGGAATTTCCTGGTGGGCCGGAGTCCTCTTTACATGATGAGTGCTCAGCAGTAATGAATGCTGTGAGAACAGTGTGTGGCACCAGACTGGCCAGAGACCCTACAGGGGAATTTCCTGGTGGGCCGGAGTCCTCTTTACATGATGAGCGCTCAGCAGTAATGAATGCTGTGAGAACAGTGTGTGGCACCAGACTGGCCAGAGACCCTACGGGGGAATTTCCTGGTGGGCCGGAGTCCTCTTTACATGATGAGCGCTCAGCAGTAATGAATGCTGTGAGAACAGTGTGTGGCACCAGACTGGCCAGAGACCCTACGGGGGAATTTCCGGGTGGGCCGGAGTCCTCTTTACATGATGAGCGCTCAGCAGTAATGAATGCTGTGAGAACAGTGTGTGGCACCAGACTGGCCAGAGACCCTACAGGGGAATTTCCTGGTGGGCCGGAGTCCTCTTTACATGATGAGCGCTCAGCAGTAATGAATGCTGTGAGAACAGTGTGTGGCACCAGACTGGCCAGAGACCCTACGGGGGAATTTCCTGGTGGGCCGGAGTCCTCTTTACATGATGAGCGCTCAGCAGTAATAAATGCTGTGAGAACAGTGTGTGGCACCAGACTGGCCAGAGACCCTACGGGGGAATTTCCTGGTGGGCCGGAGTCCTCTTTACATGATGAGCGCTCAGCAGTAATGAATGCTGTGAGAACAGTGTGTGGCACCAGACTGGCCAGAGACCCTACGGGGGAATTTCCTGGTGGGCCGGAGTCCTCTTTACATGATGAGCGCTCAGCAGTAATGAATGCTGTGAGAACAGTGTGTGGCACCAGACTGGCCAGAGACCCTACAGGGGAATTTCCTGGTGGGTCGGAGTCCTCTTTACATGATGAGCGCTCAGCAGTAATGAATGCTGTGAGAACAGTGTGTGGCACCAGACTGGCCAGAGACCCTACGGGGGAATTTCCTGGTGGGCCGGAGTCCTCTTTACATGATGAGCGCTCAGCAGTAATGAATGCTGTGAGAACAGTGTGTGGCACCAGACTGGCCAGAGACCCTACGGGGGAATTTCCTGGTGGGCCGGAGTCCTCTTTACATGATGAGCGCTCAGCAGTAATGAATGCTGTGAGAACAGTGTGTGGCACCAGACTGGCCAGAGACCCTACGGGGGAATTTCCTGGTGGGCCGGAGTCCTCTTTACATGATGAGTGCTCAGCAGTAATGAATGCTGTGAGAACAGTGTGTGGCACCAGACTGGCCAGAGACCCTACGGGGGAATTTCCTGGTGGGCCGGAGTCCTCTTTACACGATGAGCGCTCAGCAGTAATGAATGCTGTGAGAACAGTGTGTGGCACCAGACTGGCCAGAGACCCTACAGGGGAATTTCCTGGTGGGCCGGAGTCCTCTTTACATGATGAGCGCTCAGCAGTAATGAATGCTGTGAGAACAGTGTGTGTCACCAGACTGGCCAGAGACCCTACAGGGGAATTTCCTGGTGGGCCGGAGTCCTCTTTACATGATGAGCGCTCAGCAGTAATGAATGCTGTGAGAACAGTGTGTGGCACCAGACTGGCCAGAGACCCTACGGGGGAATTTCCTGGTGGGCCGGAGTCCTCTTTACATGATGAGCGCTCAGCAGTAATGAATGCTGTGAGAACAGTGTGTGGCACCAGACTGGCCAGAGACCCTACAGGGGAATTTCCTGGTGGGCCGGAGTCCTCTTTACATGATGAGCGCTCAGCAGTAATGAATGCTGTGAGAACAGTGTGTGGCACCAGACTGGCCAGAGACCCTACAGGGGAATTTCCTGGTGGGCCGGAGTCCTCTTTACATGATGAGCGCTCAGCAGTAATGAATGCTGTGAGAACAGTGTGTGGCACCAGACTGGCCAGAGACCCTACGGGGGAATTTCCTGGTGGGCAGGAGTCCTCTTTACATGATGAGCGCTCAGCAGTAATAAATGCTGTGAGAACAGTGTGTGGCACCAGACTGGCCAGAGACCCTACGGGGGAATTTCCTGGTGGGCCGGAGTCCTCTTTACATGATGAGCGCTCAGCAGTAATGAATGCTGTGAGAACAGTGTGTGGCACCAGACTGGCCAGAGACCCTACAGGGGAATTTCCTGGTGGGCCGGAGTCCTCTTTACATGATGAGCGCTCAGCAGTAATGAATGCTGTGAGAACAGTGTGTGGCACCAGACTGGCCAGAGACCCTACGGGGGAATTTCCTGGTGGGCCGGAGTCCTCTTTACATGATGAGCGCTCAGCAGTAATGAATGCTGTGAGAACAGTGTGTGGCACCAGACTGGCCAGAGACCCTACGGGGGAATTTCCTGGTGGGCCGGAGTCCTCTTTACATGATGAGCGCTCAGCAGTAATGAATGCTGTGAGAACAGTGTGTGGCACCAGACTGGCCAGAGACCCTACGGGGGAATTTCCTGGTGGGCCGGAGTCCTCTTTACATGATGAGCGCTCAGCAGTAATGAATGCTGTGAGAACAGTGTGTGGCACCAGACTGGCCAGAGACCCTACAGGGGAATTTCCTGGTGGGTCGGAGTCCTCTTTACATGATGAGCGCTCAGCAGTAATGAATGCTGTGAGAACAGTGTGTGGCACCAGACTGGCCAGAGACCCTACGGGGGAATTTCCTGGTGGGCCGGAGTCCTCTTTACATGATGAGCGCTCAGCAGTAATGAATGCTGTGAGAACAGTGTGTGGCACCAGACTGGCCAGAGACCCTACGGGGGAATTTCCTGGTGGGCCGGAGTCCTCTTTACATGATGAGCGCTCAGCAGTAATGAATGCTGTGAGAACAGTGTGTGGCACCAGACTGGCCAGAGACCCTACGGGGGAATTTCCTGGTGGGCCGGAGTCCTCTTTACACGATGAGCGCTCAGCAGTAATGAATGCTGTGAGAACAGTGTGTGGCACCAGACTGGCCAGAGACCCTACTGGGGAATTTCCTGGTGGGCCGGAGTCCTCTTTACATGATGAGCGCTCAGCAGTAATGAATGCTGTGAGAACAGTGTGTGGCACCAGACTGGCCAGAGACCCTACGGGGGAATTTCCTGGTGGGCCGGAGTCCTCTTTACACGATGAGCGCTCAGCAGTAATGAATGCTGTGAGAACAGTGTGTGGCACCAGACTGGCCAGAGACCCTACGGGGGAATTTCCTGGTGGGCCGGAGTCCTCTTTACATGATGAGCGCTCAGCAGTAATGAATGCTGTGAGAACAGTGTGTGGCACCAGACTGGCCAGAGACCCTACGGGGGAATTTCCTGGTGGGCCGGAGTCCTCTTTACATGATGAGCGCTCAGCAGTAATGAATGCTGTGAGAATCAGGTGCTCATGTACCAGGCCAGCGACCCACATGTCCCCTGAATTCATCTGCTGTGGCCACAACTCACCTCTTAAACTCCCGGCTCCAGACAACTGGAGGACAGAAAATGGCAGCTGTTGATGGCCACCACAGATGGACAACCTCTGGGGCAGTATATTGTGCTGCTCTGTGGTAAATAATTCTAATGGGATGGCATTTTGCCCTATGATATTGCTGCCTTCTGTATAGTTGGGCCCCCATAACACAGGGCCACTTTTTTTTTTTTTTCCAAGGCCATTTTAAATTCCCAGTCCGACCCTGGCTCCAGCAGGATCTCCATACATTCACACTTCTGCATGAATACTAAGGGGTTGCTGCTTTGGGCACTCTTCTATCTGAGGAGTCATCCTTCCCACATAGGAAATCTACCAAGAGCAATGGTGCTCCGAGTGTACATGTACAATATGTCACCACCCTACAAGTGACAGAGAATGCAATGTGCAAGAGTCCTCACCTCTGTCCACTGGTGGAATTAAACTGCACCACTTTGTACCCAAAGAGACTGCTGACCTCTGATGAGAACCGTCTATATTCCGAGACCTCCACATTGAAAGTGAAAGAGATGTTCGCTTCTGGAAAAAGAGATCAATGTGACGGTGAAGCTCCTGATACCACCATAAGGAAGATGAAAGGGCAGGAACGTACCTTCAAGAAGAGACAATAGCAAGAGTAGCCACCAGCAGGCCATGAGTCCTCACCGGGCCAGAGAGACAGCACAAATGCAATGTAGTCCTGCGAGAGGAACAGACCAAATCATGGGAAACCAGCTTTGTGTTAATAGACCAAGATGGGAGGAGAAATGAAGTCACCTTGTGGTTTTGAGGGGGCTGGTAAAGGAAGGAAGCTTCTGAGGGTGAGATACAACATGCAATTTCTTCACAGACATCTCCCTGCTACCTGTGTGCCATAACTGATGGGCAAGAAACAAGTATGGCTGCTGATCATCAGTGAAGCAGGAATGTCTGCCCCCCTGAACCCAGTGATGATCCCCTGCAATTACTACTTCTGCTACGTAATTAGTATCTGAACCATCTACACTACAGTAATAGAGGGTTATAGAGGCAGCCAGATGAGCAGTGAGCCCCAACTGTGCGCCAAATCATCAACCATCAAGACTCATGTTTAATCTGTAGTGATGGCAGCTTCAGCTCCAAACCTAGTGACCTCACCTCCCACCAAGTATATCATCTCATCTGAACTCCTCTGACAGGCAGAGAAGCCAGGGAGGTGACACTAAACTATGGGGTCCACCAACATCCAACCCAGGCCACCACAAGCTTTCATGGTGGCCCAGGCCCAACACACTGAACCTGCTGTACTGATTATGTCCCTTAACAACTGAACTTGCCTAACTGTGGAGCCAAGCTCCTGCTTTACACATCATAACATGCATTGCATCCTGTAGTGAACGTCAGAGCTGCACTCTTATCCTGAACTGATCCTGAGTTACATCCTGTGTTATACTGCAGAGCTGCACTCACTATTCTGCTGGTGCAGTCACTGTGTACATACATTACTTATCCTGTACTGATCCTGAGTTACATCCTGTATTATACTGCAGAGCTGCACTCACTATTCTGCTGGTGCAGTCACTGTGTACATACATTACTTATCCTGTACTGATCCTGAGTTACATCCTGTATTATACTGCAGAGCTGCACTCACTATTCTGCTGGTGCAGTCACTGTGTACATACATTACTTATCCTGTACTGATCCTGAGTTACATCCTGTATTATACTGCAGAGCTGCACTCACTATTCTGCTGGTGCAGTCACTGTGTACATACATTACTTATCCTGTACTGATCCTGAGTTACATCCTGTATTATACTCCAGAGCTGCACTCACTATTCTGCTGGTGCAGTCACTGTGTACATACATTACTTATCCTGTACTGATCCTGAGTTACATCCTGTATTATACTGCAGAGCTGCACTCACTATTCTGCTGGTGCAGTCACTGTGTACATACATTACTTATCCTGTACTGATCCTGAGTTACATCCTGTATTATACTCCAGAGCTGCACTCACTATTCTGCTGGTGCTGTCACTGTGTACACACATTACTTATCCTGTACTGATCCTGAGTTACATCCTGTATTATACTCCAGAGCTGCACTCACTATTCTGCTGGTGCAGTCACTGTGTACATACATTACTTATCCTGTACTGATCCTGAGTTACATCCTGTATTATACTCCAGAGCTGCACTCACTATTCTGCTGGTGCAGTCACTGTGTACACACATTACTTATCCTGTACTGATCCTGAGTAACATCCTGTATTATACTCCAGAGCTGCACTCACTATTCTGCAGGTGCAGTCACTGTGTACATACATTACTTATCCTGTACTAATCCTGAGTTACATCCTGTATTATACTCCAGAGCTGCACTCACTATTCTGCTGGTGCAGTCACTGTGTACATACATTACTTATCCTGTACTGATCCTGAGTTACATCCTGTATCATACTCCAGAGCTGCACTCACTATTCTGCTGGTGCAGTCACTGTGTACATACATTACTTATCCTGTACTGATCCTGAGTTACACCCTGTATTATACTCCAGAGCTGCACTCACTATTCTGCTGGTGCAGTCACTGTGTACATACATTACTTATCCTGTACTGATCCTGAGTTACATCCTGTATTATACTCCAGAGCTGCACTCACTATTCTGCTGGTGCAGTCACTGTGTACATACATTACTTATCCTGTACTGATCCTGAGTTACATCCTGTATTATACTCCAGAGCTGCACTCACTATTCTGCTGGTGCAGTCACTGTGTACATACATTACTTATCCTGTACTGATCCTGAGTTACATCCTGTACTGATCCAGAGCTGAACTCACTATTCTGCTGGTGCAGTCACTTTGTACATACATTACTTATCCTGTACTGATCCTGAGTTACATCCTGTATTATACTCCAGAGCTGCACTCACTATTCTGCTGGTGCAGTCACTGTGTACATACATTACTTATCTCGTACTGATCCTGAGTTACATCCTGTATTATACTCCAGAGCTGCACTCACTATTCTGCTGGTGCAGTTACTGTGTACATACATTGCTTATCCTGTAATGATCCTGAGTTACATCCTGTATTATACTCCAGAGCTGCACTCACTATTCTGCTGGTGCAGTCACTGTGTACATACATTACTTATCCTGTACTGATCCTGAGTTACATCCTGTATTATACTCCAGAGCTGCACTCACTATTCTGCTGGTGCAGTCACTGTGTACATACATTACTTATCCTGAACTGATCCTGAGTTACATCCTGTATTATACTCCAGAGCTGCACTCACTATGCTGCTGGTGCAGTCAATGTGTACATACATTACTTATCCTGTACTGATCCTGAGTTACATCCTGTATTATACTCCAGAGCTGCACTCACTATTCTGCTGGTGCAGTCACTGTGTACATACATTACTTATCCTGAGTTACATCCTGAGTTACATCCTGTACTGATCCAGAGCTGCACTCACTATTCTGCCGGTGCAGTCACTGTGTATATACATTACTTATCCTGTACTGATCCTGAGTTACATCCTGCATTATACTCCAGAGCTGCACTCACTATTCTGCTGGTGCAGTCACTGTGTACATACATTACTTATCCTGTACTGATCCTGAGTTACATCCTGTACTGATCCAGAGCTGAACTCACTATTCTGCTGGTGCAGTACTTTGTACATACATTACTTATACTGTACTGATCCTGAGTTACATCCTGTATTATACTCCAGAGCTGCACTCACTATTCTGCTGGTGCAGTCACTGTGTACATACATTACTTATCTCGTACTGATCCTGAGTTACATCCTGTATTATACTCCAGAGCTGCACTCACTATTCTGCTGGTGCAGTCACTGTGTACATACATTGCTTATCCTGTACTGATCCTGAGTTACATCCTGTATTATACTCCAGAGCTGCACTCACTATTCTGCTGGTGCAGTCACTGTGTACATACATTACTTATCCTGTACTGATCCTGAGTTACATCCTGTATTATACTCCAGAGCTGCACTCACTATTCTGCTGGTGCAGTCACTGTGTACATACATTACTTATCCTGAACTGATCCTGAGTTACATCCTGTATTATACTCCAGAGCTGCACTCACTATGCTGCTGGTGCAGTCACTGTGTACATACATTACTTATCCTGAACTGATCCTGAGTTACATCATGTGTTATACTCCAGAGCTGCACTCACTATTCTGCTGGTGCAGTCACTGTGTACATACATTACTTATCCTGTACTGATCCTGAGTTACATCCTGTATTATACTCCAGAGCTGCACTCACTATTCTGCTGGTGCAGTCACTGTGTACATACATTGCTTATCCTGTACTGATCCTGAGTTACATCCTGTATTATACTCCAGAGCTGCACTCACTATTCTGCTGGTGCAGTCACTGTGTACATACATTACTTATCCTGTACTGATCCTGAGTTACATCCTGTATTATACTCCAGAGCTGCACTCACTATTCTGCTGGTGCTGTCACTGTGTACACACATTACTTATCCTGTACTGATCCTGAGTAACATCCTGTATTATACTCCAGAGCTGCACTCACTATTCTGCAGGTGCAGTCACTGTGTACATACATTACTTATCCTGTACTGATCCTGAGTTACATCCTGTATTATACTCCAGAGCTGCACTCACTATTCTGCTGGTGCAGTCACTGTGTACATACATTACTTATCCTGTACTGATCCTGAGTTACATCCTGTATCATACTCCAGAGCTGCACTCACTATTCTGCTGGTGCAGTCACTGTGTACATACATTACTTATCCTGAACTGATCCTGAGTTACATCATGTATTATACTCCAGAGCTGCACTCACTATTCTGCTGGTGCAGTCACTGTGTACATACTTACATTACTTATCCTGAACTGATCCTGAGTTACATCATGTGTTATACTGCAGAGCTGCACTCACTATTCTGCTGGTGCAGTCACTGTGTATATACATTACTTATCCTGAACTGATCCTGAGTTACATCATGTGTTATACTCCAGAGCTGCACTCACTATTCTGCTGGTGCAGTCACTGTGTACATACATTACTTATCCTGTACTGATCCTGAGTTACATCCTGTATTATACTCCAGAGCTGCACTCACTATTCTGCTGGTGCAGTCACTGTGTACATACATTACTTATCCTGTACTGATCCTGAGTTACATCCTGTATTATACTCCAGAGCTGCACTCAGTATTCTGCTGGTGCAGTCACTGTGTACACACATTACTTATCCTGTACTGATCCTGAGTAACATCCTGTATTATACTCCAGAGCTGCACTCACTATTCTGCAGGTGCAGTCACTGTGTACATACATTACTTATCCTGTACTGATCCTGAGTTACATCCTGTATTATACTCCAGAGCTGCACTCACTATTCTGCTGGTGCAGTCACTGTGTACATACATTACTTATCCTGTACTGATCCTGAGTTACATCCTGTATTATACTCCAGAGCTGCACTCACTATTCTGCTGGTGCAGTCACTGTGTACATACATTACTTATCCTGTACTGATCCTGAGTTACATCCTGTATTATACTCCAGAGCTGCACTCACTATTCTGCTGGTGCAGTCACTGTGTACATACATTACTTATCCTGTACTGATCCTGAGTTACATCCTGTACTGATCCAGAGCTGAACTCACTATTCTGCTGGTGCAGTCACTTTGTACATACATTACTTATCCTGTACTGATCCTGAGTTACATCCTGTATTATACTCCAGAGCTGCACTCACTATTCTGCTGGTGCAGTCACTGTGTACATACATTACTTATCCTGTACTGATCCTGAGTTACATCCTGTATTATACTCCAGAGCTGCACTCACTATTCTGCTGGTGCAGTCACTGTGTACATACATTGCTTATCCTGTACTGATCCTGAGTTACATCCTGTATTATACTCCAGAGCTGCACTCACTATTCTGCTGGTGCAGTCACTGTGTACATACATTACTTATCCTGTACTGATCCTGAGTTACATCCTGTATTATACTCCAGAGCTGCACTCAGTATTCTGCTGGTGCTGTCACTGTGTACACACATTACTTATCCTGTACTGATCCTGAGTAACATCCTGTATTATACTCCAGAGCTGCACTCACTATTCTGCTGGTGCAGTCACTGTGTACATACATTACTTATCCTGTACTGATCCTGAGTTACATCCTGTATTATACTCCAGAGCTGCACTCACTATTCTGCTGGTGCAGTCACTGTGTACATACATTACTTATCCTGTACTGATCCTGAGTTACATCCTGTATTATACTCCAGAGCTGCACTCACTATTCTGCTGGTGCAGTCACTGTGTACATACATTACTTATCCTGTACTGATCCTGAGTTACATCCTGTATTATACTCCAGAGCTGCACTCACTATTCTGCTGGTGCAGTCACTGTGTATATACATTACTTATCCTGTACTGATCCTGAGTTACATCCTGCATTATACTCCAGAGCTGCACTCACTATTCTGCTGGTGCAGTCACTGTGTACATACATTACTTATCCTGTACTGATCCTGAGTTACATCCTGTACTGATCCAGAGCTGAACTCACTATTCTGCTGGTGCAGTCACTTTGTACATACATTACTTATCCTGTACTGATCCTGAGTTACATCCTGTATTATACTCCAGAGCTGCACTCACTATTCTGCTGGTGCAGTCACTGTGTACATACATTACTTATCCTGTACTGATCCTGAGTTACATCCTGTATTATACTACAGAGCTGCACTCACTATTCTGCTGGTGCAGTCACTGTGTACATACATTACTTATCCTGTACTGATCCTGAGTTACATCCTGTATTATACTCCAGAGCTGCACTCACTATTCTGCTGGTGCAGTCACTGTGTACATACATTACTTATCCTGTACTGATCCTGAGTTACATCCTGTACTGATCCAGAGCTGAACTCACTATTCTGCTGGTGCAGTCACTTTGTACATACATTACTTATCCTGTACTGATCCTGAGTTACATCCTGTATTATACTCCAGAGCTGCACTCACTATTCTGCTGGTGCAGTCACTATGTACATACATTACTTATCCTGTACTGATCCTGAGTTACATCCTGTATTATACTCCAGAGCTGCACTCACTATTCTGCTGGTGCAGTCACTGTGTACATACATTACTTATCTCGTACTGATCCTGAGTTACATCCTGTATTATACTTGTGACGAAACCAACCTCGCCACTGGGTTTTGGAGGGGCCTGGCTGCTAGCCTCTTGCCCCAGGATTATGGGCCCTCTCATCAGCCAGGCCTCATTTGTTTACAAAGGACTTGGACTTACTTGAACTCTCACCCCCACGAATTAGACCAGGGGTCAAGTTAGTCCATTACGTTTGGTAATGGTATTTTGTGGATTGCGTCTCAGACAATGTTCATTGTGTTAGTTATTTGCGTCTCAGACAATGTTCATTGTGTTAGTTAATTGCGTCTCAGACAAATGCTCATTGTATTTTGTTTATTGCGTTACAGATAGAGGGCAGGGGATTTTGTGTACAATTGCTGGGAAGGTTGAATACTGTAGGTACATGTGATTGGCTGTTTTTACAAAACCCTGTGGGTGGTAACATTGTTGGGAGATGTGTATAAAATGCTTGTGTGTTAAAATAAAGGGAGTTCCTGTTTTATACCTTCATGAAGTCTTGGCTCATGTTTGGGGGATGGAATAACTACACTCTTGGGGATTGCTATATCACAATACTCCCCTGAGTATAAGCTCTTGTAAGAGCTTGCTCCTGGTTCCTGTCCCTGGATTTAGGAGAGGTTCACCCACTGGAAGCTGAAGCCCAGTCTTGGGTCCAGCGTGGGTGGAGGACGGTGAGACCCCAACCAAGCTGCGGCGGTTCGTAGGGTCTGCAGTGCTGACAGTGTCGAGTGGAGTGCTTGGAGTCCTCTGGAAGCACAAGGAGCATCTATCGACGGAGGTACCCGGTCGGGGTGCTAGGCGTTCCGTTACATTGGTGGCAGCAGTGGGATGGCATCCTAGTGTGAGGAGAAGCAGCTCGGAGACACCGTTCGTGGAGTATATTGAGGGCAACGCTAGTATCCATACAGCGCCCCTGGATACAGCAATATGGATGCCGTTGGTTCCTGCACAGCATTCCATGAGGAAGATCACCCGGATTACAGGGATGCCGAGCGGAAAGGCGTATGGCACCAGGCCCTGGAGGACGTGCAGCGTCGGAGGGGTGAGAGTCTTCCCAGTGAGGAGCAGAGATTGCGAATGCGATTGGCGCTGCGACTACCTCTACTGGGAGAGCAACCATTGACGGAGTGGGTGTCAGAGCTTGAGACACTGGTATGGCAGGAAACCTGGCTGGATGACGCTTACCAAGCACTATGGTGGGATACAGTACGACAGTCTCCATGGATGGAGGAGTACGCCAAGCCCGAAGGTGAGGAATATAATTGCCCTGGGTTATTGTGGGAGTTTTTTGAAGACATTGACTTTGGGAGCACAGAAGAATCTAGATTTTGGGACATTACTGACTACAGGTGGGACTTGCACAATTGGCCTACAACTAGTGGGGTGAGGGCAGATCTGACCTTTCTGGTCCAAAGGGAGTGGGAGCTGGAGCAGGATTATCAACAGTTGTTTTGCTCCATTCACGCCCAGCGCAAGATACAAGACAGTTGGATACCAGGCCCAGACCTGCAGCCCTACCCCTGGCAAGTCACAGCTGAGGTATCCCCTACTTCCTCACCAACTGTGGAGGTAGGGGACTTCATAGACTGGTACTGGGAGGAACCCCAGTCGGCAGGTGGAGATGGGACCGTAGTCACTCCACCGTCCCAACAGGGTGGCTGGGCAGGCGGCCCAGATCCCCAACTGCCACTGGGAGTACAGGGGGAGGAGATGGTCGGTCCCTTATCTCTGCAACAACCAGAATCGCTGGTAGTGGAGACAGCTGGTCTCTCTCCCCAGCGGCAGATGGGGTATCCAGAGGAGGGGGTAAGTGATAGCCCCCCTCCACAGCTCTCTCCTCGACCAATACTGAGGGTAGTGGGTAAGGCTTTAAACCCCACTGACCCCTCTCCAGCAGAAGAGCTGGCATCAGAGCAGAGCGCCGCTGGCCTCTGCCCTAACCATTCAGTTACTACCCAGCAGGAGTTGGCACCATGCACCCCAGCTGAAGCACTGGCATCAGGGAAGAGCGCCGCTGGCCTCTGCCCTCCCCTATCCTCTTCTCCAGAGCCGGACTTCCCACAGGCTACCCCAGCGGAAGAGCTGGCATCTGGGCAGAGCGCAGTCGGCCTCTGCCCACCAAGTACCTACAGCTCCAAGGTAGAGAACCACAAGGAAGCAAGGAGTCGCAGATGCCCACTCAACAGCTGGGGACATACAGAACAGATCCAGGCCCCAAAATTCAACAGATCCAGTGTTGGGTTGTGGGTGGACTGCCAGACTAACTCAGGTACTGACCGTGAGGTCAGGTATCTGGTTAGTCTTCCCTGGGAGGGGGAGATGTGTGAAGAAAACAACCTCGCCACTGGGTTTTGGAGGGGGCTGCGTGCCCGCCTCTTGCCCCAGGATTATGGGCCATCTCATCAGCCAGGCCTCATTTGTTCACAAAGGACTTGGACTAACTTAAACTCTCACCCCCACGAATTAGACCAGGGGTCAAGTTAGTCCATTATGTTTGGTAATGGTATTTTGTGGATTGCGTCTCAGACAATGTTCATTGTGTTAGTTAATTGCGTCTCAGACAATGTTCATTGTGTTAGTTAATTGCGTCTCAGACAATGCGTGTGTTAGTTAATTGCGTCTCAGACAAATGCTCATTGTATTTTGTTTATTGCGTTACAGATAGAGGGCAGGGGATTTTGTGTACAATTGCTGGGAAGGTTGAATACTGTAGGTACATGTGATTGGCTGTTTTTACAAAACCCTGTGGGTGGTAACATTGTTGGGAGATGTGTATAAAATGCTTGTGTGTTAAAATAAAGGGAGTTCCTGTTTTATACCTTCATGAAGTCTTGGCTCATGTTTGGGGGATGGAATAACTACACTCTTGGGGATTGCTATATCACAATACTCCCCTGAGTATAAGCTCTTGTAAGAGCTTGCTCCTGGTTCCTGTCCCTGGATTTAGGAGAGGTTCACCCACTGGAAGCTGAAGCCCAGTCTTGGGTCCAGCGTGGGTGGAGGACGGTGAGACCCCAACCAAGCTGCGGCGGTTCGTGGGGTCTGCAGTGCTGACGGTGTCGAGTGGAGTGCTTGGAGTCCTCTGGAAGCACAAGGAGCATCTATCGACGGAGGTACCCGGTCGGGGTGCTAGGCGTTCCGTTACAATACTCCGGAGCTGCACTCACTATTCTGCTGGTGCAGTCACTGTGTGCATACATTACTTATCCTGTACTGATCCAGAGTTACATCCTGTATTATACTCCAGAGCTGCACTCACTATTCTGCTGGTGCAGTCACTGTGTACATACATTACTTATCCTGTACTGATCCTGAGTTACATCCTGTATTATACTCCAGAGCTGCACTCACTATTCTGCTGGTGCAGTCACTGTGTACATACATTACTTCTCCTGTACTTATCCTCAGTTACATCCTGTATTATACTCCAGAGCTGCACTCACTATTCTGCTGGTGCAGTCACTGTGTACATACATTACTTCTCCTGTACTTATCCTCAGTTACATCCTGTATTATACTCCAGAGCTGCACTCACTATTCTGCTGGTGCAGTCACTGGACACATACATTACTTCTCCTGTACTTATCCTCAGTTACATCCTGTATTATACTCCAGAGCTGCACTCACTATTCTGCTGGTGCAGTCACTGTGCACATACATTACTTATCCTGTACTGATCCTGAGTTACATCCTGTATTATACTCCAGAGCTGCACTCACTATTCTGCTGGTGCAGTCACTGTGTACATACATTACTTATCCTGTACTGATCTTGAGTTACATCCTGTATTATACTTCAGAGCTGCACTCACTATTCTGCTGGTGCAGTCACTGTGTACATACATTACTTATCCTGTACTGATCCTGAGTTACATCCAGTATTATACTCCAGAGCTGCACTCACTATTCTGCTGGTGCAGTCACTGTGTACATACATTACTTATCCTGTACTGATCCTGAGTTACATCCTGTATTATACTCCAGAGCTGCACTCACTATTCTGCTGGTGCAGTCACTGTGTACATACATTACTTATCCTGTACTGATCCGGAGTTACATCCTGTATTATACTCCAGAGCTGCACTCACTATTCTGCTGGTGCAGTCACTGTGTACATACATTACTTATCCTGTACTGATCCTGAGTTACATCCTGTATTACACTCCAGAGCTGCACTCACTATTCTGCTGGTGCAGTCACTGTGTACATACATTACTTATCCTGTACTGATCCTGAGTTACATCCTGCATTATACTCCAGAGCTGCACTCACTATTCTGCTGGTGCAGTCACTGTGTACATACATTACTTATCCTGTACTGATCCTGAGTTACATCCTGCATTATACTCCAGAGCTGCACTCACTATTCTGCTGGTGCAGTCACTGTGTGCATACATTACTTATCCTGTACTGATCCTGAGTTACATCCTGTATTATACTCCAGAGCTGCACTCACTATTCTGCTGGTGCAGTCACTGTGTACATACATTACTTATCCTGTACTGATCCTGAGTTACATCCTGTATTATACTCCAGAGCTGTACTCACTATTCTGCTGGTGCAGTCACTGTGTACATACATTACTTATCCTGTACTGATCCTGAGTTACATCCTGTATTATACTCCAGAGCTGCACTCACTATTCTGCTGGTGCAGTCACTGTGTACATACATTACTTATCCTGTACTGATCCTGAGTAACATCCTGTATTATACTCCAGAGCTGCACTCACTATTCTGCTGGTGCAGTCACTGTGTACATACATTACTTATCCTGTACTGATCCTGAGTTACATCCTGCATTATACTCCAGAGCTGCACTCACTATTCTGCTGGTGCAGTCACTGTGTACATACATTACTTATCCTGTACTGATCCTGAGTTACATCCTGCATTATACTCCAGAGCTGCACTCACTATTCTGCTGGTGCAGTCACTGTGTACATACATTACTTATCCTGTACTGATCCTGAGTTACATCCTGTATTATACCCCAGAGCTGTACTCACTATTCTGCTGGTGCAGTCACTGTGTACATACATTACTTATCCTGTACTGATCCTGAGTTACATCCTGTATTATACTCCAGAGCTGCACTCACTATTCTGCTGGTGCAGTCACTGTGTACATACATTACTTATCCTGTACTAATCCTGAGTTACATCCTGTATTATACTCCAGAGCTGCACTCACTATTCTGCTGGTGCAGTCACTGTGTACATACATTACTTATCCTGTACTGATCCTGAGTTACATCCTGTATTATACTCCAGAGCTGCACTCACTATTCTGCTGGTGCAGTCACTGTGTACATACATTACTTATCCTGTACTGATCCTGAGTAACATCCTGTATTATACTCCAGAGCTGCACTCACTATTCTGCTGGTGCAGTCACTGTGTACATACATTACTTATCCTGTACTGATCCTGAGTTACATCCTGCATTATACTCCAGAGCTGCACTCACTATTCTGCTGGTGCAGTCACTGTGTACATACATTACTTATCCTGTACTGATCCTGAGTTACATCCTGTATTATACTCCAGAGCTGCACTCACTATTCTGCTGGTGCAGTCACTGTGTACATACATTACTTATCCTGTACTGATCCTGAGTTACATCCTGTATTATACCCCAGAGCTGTACTCACTATTCTGCTGGTGCAGTCACTGTGTACATACATTACTTATCCTGTACTGATCCTGAGTTACATCCTGTATTATACTCCAGAGCTGCACTCACTATTCTGCTGGTGCAGTCACTGTGTACATACATTACTTATCCTGTACTAATCCTGAGTTACATCCTGTATTATACTCCAGAGCTGCACTCACTATTCTGCTGGTGCAGTCACTGTGTACATACATTACTTATCCTGTACTGATCCTGAGTTACATCCTGTATTATACTCCAGAGCTGCACTCACTATTCTGCTGGTGCAGTCACTGTGTACATACATTACTCATCCTGTACTGATCCTGAGTTTTACATCAAGACACGGAGGCTTCGTATTGCTTACTCCTTCTTTACTTCCACCAATAGCAGCAAAGGAGAAATTAACATAAACAAAACAACAATGGACCCTCCCCTAACAGATCCTATAATAAGCAGTGTCCTCTTCATATCTTCCTCTTTCTTTGCTGCTCCACCAAAGCTAAGTTATCTGTATTTTATGAAGTGTTTTTGCATGTAATCATGCCTGTATTTCATTACCCTGTGTTATTAGGGCTTATCTATTATACATAGTTTCTGCCCTTTGACAGGTTTTGTTTTTTATTTCCCCTCATATGTGACTAGTTGCTTTCTTACCAACTGTTTTTCCCCTGCGCCTATTGCGTTTTTCATCAGGGGGTATCCCCCCCCTTTTTTCCCCATCCCATCCTTGTTTCAACCACCACGTTGTTATTTAATTTTGTCGCTCCGCTTCTCTTGGGGTGCGCTCTGCACCTCCCCTCTTTTCCCCTACCTTCATTCTCTGCTCCGATTCCACCCCGCTGGTTCCCGGCGGTCTTGGTGTCGGCGGCAGCTTCCGCTTTGTTTCCCGCGGCCCCGAGATCTCGCGAGATCTCGGCGGCCATTTTGGGGAGCTCCCGCCCGTCCTCTCGCGGGATTTCGGAGCTCTCTGCCGTACACATCTCTCTGCCGTGCACATCTGCCGCTGGCTCTGGATCGGCTCCTGCTCTGCGGCGCTTGGGGTGACTAACCCCTCTTTAGGTATCTACCTCCTCAGTCATAGTTACCCCTCATATATAAGGCATCCCCTATTAGGTTTTCTGCCACTTAAATAGTTATTTAAAATTCCTAAATATGTCTTCTGACCGCTCTCCCTCTGGGCCTAGTCCCCCTCCAACCACTGGGGACCCCAGCTCACCAAATATGAGTGCACAGGCCCTGGAGCTTCAACGCTCAGTGTCTAGTGCTATCATTGAGGCAATGGGATCCATGTCCTCAATGATTTCCCAAACCATCTCCCAGGCCTTGTCTGCCCATGCCCCTGGTCCCTCGACTCAGTTGCCTGCACTCACTAGCCCGCAGCCTACCATTGAACCTCCTGCCCAGGAGAACTTGATTGGTGTGATCCAAGCCACCCATGATAGCGCGCTTAGATCGCGCAAAAGAGCCTTACCGCGCCAGGCAGAAAGGGCGCGAACGTGGAAATGTGCTAGAGCACAAACTAATGATATTGATTCGGATAATGAATCCGACATGGAGGCTTATGCGGAGGCAAGTGACCACTCTGATGGGGAGATGGAGATGGAACCTGAATTTCCAGGCACCTCAGGCCCTAGGCCTTCCACATCTGGGTCCATGGGCGCATCCGCCGCTACCCCTAACACGGCTTCTACCCTGGTGGATCTTTCTGGCAACCCACTATTTGACCCCGATGCCCTCCACCACCCTAGGTCGGCGGAGTGGATGCCGGTAGCTCATGTGAGCGACTACCTGGAGCATTGGGTGCGTCGTCCTCTCAGCAAAGAGGTGCGCAGCAAGCTCCGTGCAGAATGCCCTAGACCATTGATCCCCAACAAGGTCTGTGAGACGCCATCTGTGGATCAAAAGATGACGCAGTTTTTGGCAAAAACCGGCTGGAATCCCCGTAAAGGGCTGGATTCCGCTATAAAGAGTTGTCAGGACAAGCTCCTCGACATTTTTGGCCCCTCGCCAAAATCTTTGAAATGGCCGAATCGGCCAGAGTGGACGGCCCTCCGATTGATCCGGAGGAGCTTACTGGCTGGATACAAAGAGCCATTTGCATTGCGGGCAGCACCAATTCCTCCCTGTCCATTGAAAGGCGTAAAGCCATTCTTTTTAAGATTGACCCAAAATTGGCCAACCTGGCACTCACTGAGACAGGGAAGGATGCCCAGGGTCAGCTGTTCGGGGATTCCTTCATTAAGGACCTCAGCAGGTACGTTGGAGCATTTACCGCATTGGACAAGGCCCAGTCCTCCATGAAAAGGGTGTTTCAGGGACGGGTCTCCACTAGGGCCGGCAGTAGTAGGGGCCGTCTGTCCGGCCGCTCCAGTTATCAAGCCCGCAGCTCGGGCAGAGGCTCCTTCAACCAGAGGCCTCCTTTCCAGGACCAAAGGAATCCTCCCTCGTTCTTCCCGGCCAGAGGCGGCCAATGGCGTTCCAGGTCGGTTAGAGGAAATCCGAACTACAGAAAATCTTTCGGTAAGTCTTTCCCCAGTGGGGACTTCTTTCACTCCTTGTGTAGGGGGCAGACTCCGTCTATGTTCCCACGTTTGGTCCAGCATCACATCAGATCCATGGGTGCTGAACACTGTGCAGGGGTTCCACATAGAACTTACGAGTTCGCCAGATCTCGTCCCTTCTCCCCCTCCCCTGGCACTACCGGACAGGGAGCTAGTGGACGTAGAACTTTTTTCCCTCTTGCACAAGGATGCAATAGAAAGGGCCCCTCCTACCCAAAGGGGCGTTCTCAGCCACATTTTTCTAGTTCAGAAAAAAGGGGGACAATTTCGTCCGGTCATAAATCTTCGGGCACTGAACTCTGTGGTGCGCTACCGCCACTTCAAGATGGAGGGGATTCACCTCCTTCGGGACTTGCTGATTCCGGGGGACTGGATGGTGAAGCTGGACCTCAAGGATGCCTATCTGACGGTCCCGATTGCCTCCTCCTCCAGGGATCTTCTGCGCTTCCTGTGGAAGGGCGAAGTGTGGCGCTTCACTTGCCTACCGTTCGGTCTTTCCTCAGCGCCTTGGTGCTTCACCAAGTTACTGCGCCCAGTCATGGCCTGGCTTCGGAGCCGTGGGGTTCGTCTTGTCATATACCTGGACGACATCCTCATTATGCACCAATGTCAGTCGTCTCTGCTGCAACATCTCCAGTGGACCTCGGATCTTCTGACGGGTCTGGGTTTTCTACTCAATCTCGAGAAATCCTGCCTCACACCGACTCGACGTATGGAGTTTCTGGGCTTCACGGTGGACTCTGTCGCAGAATCTCTCAGCCTCCCTGCAGAGAAATTGAGGACGATACGCAAGGAGTTGAGACATGCTCTCTCAACTCCCTCTATATCCCTACGCCACCTGGCTCGCATCATTGGGTTACTTGCCTCCTCTATCCAGGCAGTCTTTCCCGCTCCGCTCCATTATCGGGCTTTACAGCGCCTGAAGATCGCCCACCTCCGTGCCGGGGCCTCGTTTGCAGACACTGTGATTCTGGATCGAGAAGCTCAGGAGGAACTTCGTTGGTGGTTGAGCAATTTGGAAGCCTGGAACGGCAGAGCAATCTTCGGATTCCAACCGGAATTCACGGTAGAGTCGGACGCGAGTCTCCAAGGATGGGGTGCCCACTGCGAGGGTATCTCCACTGGGGGTCGATGGTCGGAGTCAGAGACCCATCTGCACATCAACGCTCTGGAACTTCTAGCGGGTTCGTTTGCCATCAGGAGTTTCACCAAGGGCATAGCTCATGCATGCATCCGTCTACGCATGGACAATGTGTCGGCGGTCCGATACGTCAATCACCTAGGCGGCACTCAATCGGCCACCTTAGCCCGACTGGCGAAGGAGTTCTGGTCCTACTGTCTGTCCAGGGACATCATGATTCAGGCGGAGTACCTGCCGGGTCTTCACAACTACAAAGCGGATCGGAGTTCCCGATGCTTCACGGACGGCAGCGACTGGAGGCTGAATCCGGAAATGTTCTCCACAATCTCGGACATCTGGGGTCCTTGCTCCATAGACCTTTTTGCTTCCCGGCTCAATACTCACCTGTCCAGGTTCTTCAGCTGGCGGCCGGACCCGGAGGCAGAAGCGGTGGATGCGTTTCTACAGGACTGGTCCTCAGGCCTACATTACGCGTTTCCACCGTTTGCCATGATTCCGAGGATGTTGCTACAGACTCGGCGCCAGATGGCGGAACTGGTGGTGGTGATCCCCTTCTGGGGATCTCAAGCCTGGTACCCGATCCTCCTAGAACTCCTAGTCGATGTACCTCTCCTACTCCCGACGCGGACGGATCTCCTCCAGGACCCTCTGGGTGCCCCACATCCCCTGCTGGTCGAAGGCTCCCTTCAACTTCTAGCGTGCCGAATCTCAGGACTCCAGGAGAGGTCGAGGGAATTTCAGAGGCAACTAGACGCCTCCTGGACAACGCTTGGGCTCCCGGCACCCGAAAATCTTACCGGGCAGCTTGGGGATCTTGGGTTAGCTGGTGCATGGAACGGGACCTGGATCCCGTTTCGGCATCTGTAACCCATTTGTTGCAATTCCTGACTTCTCTCTTTGAGGCAGGGAAAGCTTATCGGACCATCAATTTGTTCCGTTCTGCGATTTCCTCGACTCATCAGGGATTTGATGGCGTTCCTGCTGGTCAACACCCTTTAGTGTCTCGACTTTTACGTGGCTCACGCTTGTCTCGGCCTCCTCGGCCACGTTTCACCACTACGTGGGATGTTTCCCTGGTCCTTTCTTTCCTCTCTTCCTGGCCCGACAACGCGGCTCTTTCCCTCCGTCAACTGTCAGCCAAGTTGCTGACCCTTTTTTGCCTGATTTCCTGTAAGAGGATTTCTGATGTCAGGGCTCTGGATCACGATGCCAGATCCTTTACTCCCGAGGGTGTTACTTTTAACATCACGCGGCGCACCAAGACCAATATTCGGTCTGTGTCCTATCCCAGTTTTCCGTCTTCCCCGGCACTCTGTCCTGTAGCTTGTCTACGGGAATATGAGTTGCGCACTCGTGCTCACCGGTCTGCGGACGCTCCGCAGCTTTTCCTCTCTATTCGCCATCCCTTTGGTCCGGTTACCAGTCCCACTTTGGCGCGTTGGATGAAGTAGGTCATGTCCCTTTCTGGGATTGATACGACGATCTTTACCGCTCACTCGGCCAGGGGCGCGGCTGCTACTGCCCTGGCGGTCTCGGGGGCTCGTTTGGAGGACATTCTGCGTCTGGCTGACTGGTCTAGGGCCACGACGTTCACAGAGTTTTATTTCCGTCCTCCCCCTCATGTGTTTTCATCTATTATTGAGCAGCTTTGAACTTGCAATACGAAGCCTCCGTGTCTTGATGTAAAACTTAATGATTTTCCTATTTCATGACGTAAAGTCATAGTTTTATTAAAGACACGGAGGCGAGTATTGCCCACCCTAGGTTTCTCCTGCCCACCCTATTATTATTACTGTTATGGTATTATTATTGACTATTACGCTGTATCTGTTGTTATTTATGATATTTTACCGTTGAGGTTTGTTATGGTTCTATTTCAGCGACCTTTTTAATGTACGACCGTTATAGGGTCGAGATTGCACATTTGTACCCATGTGTTTACACTGGCTATATTATTTATTCTGTTTCAGGTTGAAAACTCCTTGGCAGATGGAATTCCAAGTTGTTCCAGGTTTCCTGAGATGTTAGCCATGTTGGCTTGAGTTCTTCAGTTGGAGGGACAAGAATGGTCGGTGTCGGAACCAGTTCCAGTTCGGTTCGTTTTCAGTTATGGTTGGACGGTTGGTGTCGTGGATTCAAAGAAAGAGGAAGATATAAAGAGGACACTGCTTATTATAGGATCTGTTAGGGGAGGGTCCATTGTTGTTTTGTTTATGTTAATTTCTCCTTTGCTGCTATTGGTGGAAGTAAAGAAGGAGTAAGCAATACTCGCCTCCGTGTCTTTAATAAAACTATGACTTTACGTCATGAAATAGGAAAATCATTAAGTTTTACAGCCAGACATGGAGGCTTCGTATTGCTTTCTCCTTCTTTACTTTCCACCAATAGCAGCAAAGAAGAAATTTACATAATGATAAACAGGCCCCTCCCCTGACAGATCCTATAATAAGCAGTGTCCTCTTCGGTATCTTCCTCTTTCTTTGCTGCTCCACCAAGCTAAGTAACAACTACACATTATTATTTGCTTGTGTTGCATGTTTGCTGTGGTTCAGCAATTTATCTGAGTTTCTGTTCTATCAATACTACTGCTTTGCTTAGTAGGTTTGTTTTATTGGATTACCCCATATATATTGTTGATCTCATTGTATTCGGGCGCTCATTGCGCCTGCCGGTTTGGGGGTTCCCCCCCCTCCTTGCGTTTGCCCCTACTGGTATTTGCCCAGTCATATTTTGTGGCGACGTCTCATGCGCCCGTTTTCTCCCACTTCCCCCTCTTCCCCTGTGTTACCTGCGGCCTGCTCCTATCCCTATAGCGTTGCTACGCTCCTCACTTTTCTCCATTGCTCTCCGGTGAACATACGATTCCGGCGCAGGCTCCGCTTGTCTTCCCGCGGGTCGTGAGATCTCGGCGGCCATTTTAGGATCTCCCGCGCGTCTTCTCACGGGATTTCGGCGGCTTCTGGATTCTCTACCGGACGTGCTAGGCTCCTGCTCTGCGGCTACTGGGGTGATTAACCCCTCGTTCGGTTAGTTGGGGGGGGGGGATTATTCACTGCACCGATTAGTTACTTGGCCCTTAGGTTAGGTTACCTTATTACTTCTGCTCAAAACTTGATACCCACATTTACTATGTCATCCGATCGTTCCCCCTCTGGGCCTAGCCTCCCCTCTGCCACTGGGGAGCCCAGAATGACGGATATGACTACACAGGCCCTGGATTTACAGCACTCAATCTCCAGCGCCATAATAGAAGCCATGGGATCCATGTCTTCCATGATTTCCCAAACCATCTCCCAGGCCTTGTCTGCCCATGCCCCTGGCCCTTCTGATCAGCTGCCTGCGATTCCTATTCCGCTGCCTGCCATTTGTGAACCTCCTTCCAACCAGGAGAATCAGATTGGTGTGATGCAAGCCACCCATGATAGCGTGCATAGATCGTGCAAAAGAGCCTTACCGCGCCAGGTAGAAAGGGCGCGCACGTGGAAATGTGCTAGAGCACAAACCAGTGATGTTGATTCAGATTTGGATTCTGATACGGAGGCTAATGCGGAGGCGAGCTGCCATTCTGAGGAGGAGATGGAATCTGATATTCCAGGCACTGCTGGCCCTAGGCCTTCCACCTCTGGGTCCATGGGTCCGGCTTCCACCGCCCCTAACGCGGCATCTGCCCTTGTGGATCCCTCTGGCACCCCTTTGTTCGACCCTGATGCCCTCCACCACCCTAGGTCGGCAGAGTGGCTGCCAGTGGCTCATGTGAGCGATTATCTGGAGCATTGGGTGCGCCGTCCTCTGAGCAAAGAGGCACGCAGCAAGCTCAGATCTGAGTGCCCCAGACCGTTGATTCCCAACAAGGTCTGCGAAACGCCGGCGGTTGACCCCAAGATGACCCAGTTCTTGGCAAAGACCGGCTGGAACCCCCGTAAAGGGTTAGATTCGGCACTAAGGAGCTGCCAGGACAAGCTCCTAGACATATTTGGCCCCCTTCCCAAAATTTTTGAGATGGCCGAATCGGCCAGAATTGACGGCTCTCCGATAGATCCGGAGGAGCTTACTGGCTAGATACAGAGAGCCATTTGTATTGCGGGCAGTACTAATTCATCCCTGGCCATTGAACGGCGTAAAGCCATACTGTTCAAGATAGACCCGAAATTGGCCAACCTGGCACTTACTGAGGCAGGGAAGGATGCACAGGGTCTACTTTTTGGGGACTCCTTTATCAAGGACCTCAGCAGATATATGGGAGCATTTACTGCCCTGGACAAGGCCCAGTCCTCTATGCGTAGAGTGTTCCAGGGACGGGTCTCCACTAGGGCCGGCAGTAGTAGGGGCCGCCTGTCCGGCCGTTCCAACTTCCAGGCCCGCAGCACGGGCAGAGGCTCCTTCACACAGAGACCACCCATCCAGGACCAGAGGAATCCTCCTCCATTCTTCCCGGCCAGAGGCGGCCAATGGCGTTCGAGGTCCGTTAGAGGGAATCCGAATTTCCGAAAATCTTTCGGTAAGTCTTTCCCCAGTGGGGACTTCTTTGGTGCCTTGTGTCGGGGGCAGACTCAGTCTTTGTTCCCACGTTTGGTCCAGCATTACATCAGACCCGTGGGTGCTGACCACTGTGCAGGGGTTCCACATAGAACTCACGGAATCGCCAAGTCTCATCCCTTCACCCCCACCTCTTCCTCGGGCGCTCCTAGACAGGGAGCTCGTGGATTTAGAACTGTATTCCCTTTTTCAAAAAAGGGCGATAGAAAGGGCCCCTCCTACTCCGGAGGGTGTACTCAGCAACATTTTTCTGGTACAGAAAAAGGGTGGGCAAATGCGTCCGGTGATAAATCTCCGTGCCCTGAACGCTGTGGTGTGCTATCGCCACTTCAAGATGGAGGGAATTCACCTCCTTCGGGACTTGCTGATTCCGGGGGACTGGATGGTGAAGCTGGACCTCAAAGATGCCTATCTGACGGTCCCAATTGCCTCTTCGTCCAGGGACCTCCTGCGCTTCCTGTGGAGGGGCGAAGTGTGGCGCTTCACTTGCCTTCCGTTCGGCATTTCTTCGGCGCCATGGTGCTTTACCAAGCTTCTGCGCCCGGTCATGGCCTGGCTGCGGAGTCGGGGTGTACGTCTAGTCATCTATCTAGACGACATCCTCATTATGCATCAATGTCAGTCGACGCTGCTACAACAGCTTCAGTGGACCTCGAACCTCCTTACGGCTCTTGGCTATCTGCTGAACCCCGAGAAGTCCTGCCTCACGCCGTCTTGACGGATGGAGTTCCTGGGCTTCACGGTGGACTCTGTCGCGGAATCTCTCAGTCTTCCATCAGAGAAGTTGCGGACGATCCACAAGGAATTGAGACATGCCCTCTCAGCTACCTCCCTATCCCTACGCCACCTGGCTCGCATCATTGGCCTGCTGGCCTCCTCTATCCAGGCGGTGTTCCCCGCTCCTCTCCATTATCAGGCCCTACAGCGCCTGAAGATTGCCCACCTTCGTGCCGGGGCCTCGTTCGCGGTGGTTCTGGATCAAGAAGCTCGGGAGGAACTTCGTTGGTGGATATGCAACTTGGAAGCCTGGAACGGCAGAGCAATCTTCGGATTTCAACCAGAATTCACGGTGGAGTCGGACGCGAGTCTCCAAGGCTGGGGTGCCCACTGCGAGGGTATTTCCACAGGGGGTCGATGGTCGGAGGCCGAGACCCAACTTCACATCAACGCTCTGGAACTCCTGGCGGGCTCGTTTGCCATCCGGAGTTTTACCAATGGCATCGCACACGCATGCATCCGATTACGCATGGACAATGTGTCGGCGGTCCGCTATGTCAATCACCTGGGCGGCACCCAATCGGCTACGTTGGCCCGACTGGCGAAAGAGTTCTGGTCCTACTGTCTTTCCAGGGACATCATGATACAAGCAGAGTACCTTCCGGGTCTACACAACTACCGAGCGGATTGGAGTTCCAGATGCTTCACGGACGGCAGCGACTGGAGGCTCGCACCGGAGATGTTCTCCACGATCTCGGACACCTGGGGTCCTTACGCCATAGACCTCTTTGCGTCATGGCTCAATACTCACCTGCCCAGGTTCTTCAGCTGGCGCCCGGATCCGGAGGCGGTGGACGCGCTTCTCCAGGACTGGTCGTCAGCTCTATATTATGCGTTTCCACCTTTTGCCATGATCCCGAGGATGTTGCTACAGACTCGTCGTCAGGATGCGGAATTGGTGGTGGTGATCCCCTTCTGGGGGACTCAAGCCTGGTACCCGATCCTCCTGGAACTCCTGGTGGATGTATCTCTCCTCCTTCCGGATCGGACGGATCTCCTCCAGGACCCTCTGGGTGCTCCACATCCCCTGCTGGTCGACGGATCCCTTCAACTTCTGGCGTGCCGAATCTCAGGACTCCCAGAGAGGTCGAGGGAATTTCGGAGGCAACTAGACGCCTCCTGGACAACGCTTGGGCTCCCGACACCAGAAAGTCTTACCGGGCAGCTTGGGGATCTTGGGTTAGCTGGTGCGTGGAACGGGACCTGGATCCCATTTCGGCGCCTGTGACCCATTCATTACAATTCCTTACGTCTCTTTTTGAAGCAGGAAAAGCTTATCGGACCATTCATTTGTTCCGTTCAGCGATTTCTTCTACTCATCAGGGTTTTGATGGTGTTCCGGCGGGTCAACACCCTTCGGTGTCACGCCTACTACGTGGCTCACGCTTGGCTCGGCCTCCTCGGGCACGCTTCACCACTACATGGGACGTTTCCCTGGTCCTTTCTTTCCTCTCTGCGTGGCCTGAAAACGCGGCTCTTTCCCTCCGTCAGCTGTCAGCCAAGTTGCTGACCCTCTTTTGCCTCATTTCCTGTAAGAGGGTTTCCAATGTCAGGGCTCTGGATCATGATGCGAGGTCCTTTACTCCCGAGGGCGTCACATTTAACATTACGCGACGCACCAAGACCAATATACGGTCTGTGTCTTATCCCTGTTTCCCGTCTTCTCCGGCGCTCTGTCCTGTAGCTTGCTTGCAGGAATATGAGTTGCGCACTCGGACTCACCGCTCTGCGGACATCCCACAACTGTTCCTCTCTATTCGCCATCCTTTTGGCCCGGTGTCTAGTCTCACTTTGGCGCGTTGGATGAAGTGGGTCATGTCCCTTTCGGGGATTGATACGGCGGTCTTTACCGCTCATTCGGCCAGGGGCGCGGCTGCCACTGCCCTGGCTGTTTCGGGGGCTCGTTTGGAGGACATTTTGCGTTTGGCTGACTGGTCTAGGGCCACGATGTTTAGAGAATTTTATTTTCGCCCGTCCCCTCATGTGTTTTCATCTATTATTGATCAGCTTTGAACTTGCAATATGATCCTCCGTGTCTTGCTGTAAAATTATTACTGAATATTTATGGTTCTGTTTATCAGCGACCTTATGGTGTACGACCATTTCCAGGGTCGATCTTGTTCAGTTTCTGCCTGATTCTTACACTGGCTATAGTATTTGCTCTGTTTCAGGTTGAAGTTTCCACGGCGTATGGAATTCTACGTTGTTCCAGGTTTCCTGAAGTGTTAGCCAAGTTGGCTTGAATTCTACAGTTTGATGGACCAGAATGGTTGTCGTTTCCTGCTATTGGTGGAAAGTAAAGAAGGAGATAGCAATACTCGCCTCAGTGTCTTTAATAAAACTATGACTTTACGTCATGGAATAGGAAAATCATTTAGTTACATCCTGTATTATACTCCAGAGCTGCACTCACTATTCTGCTGGTGCAGTCACTGTGTACGGAGCACAGTGCGCACAGAGAAGTGTACGGAGCACAGTGCGCACAGAAAAGTGTACGGAGCACAGTGCGCACAGAAAAGTGTACGGAGCACAGTGCGCACAGAAAAGTGTACGGAGCACAGTGCGCACAGAAAAGTGTACGGAGCACAGTGCGCACAGAAAAGTGTACGGAGCACAGTGCGCACAGAAAAGTGTACGGAGCACAGTGCGCACAGAAAAGTGTACGGAGCACAGTGCGCACAGAAAAGTGTACGGAGCACAGTGCGCACAGAAAAGTGTACGGAGCACAG
Organism: Bufo bufo; assembly: GCF_905171765.1. Taxonomy (NCBI): domain Eukaryota; kingdom Metazoa; phylum Chordata; class Amphibia; order Anura; family Bufonidae; genus Bufo; species Bufo bufo. The sequence goes on from NW_024400003.1 coordinate 138,102, forward strand.
TGCGCACAGAAAAGTGTACGGAGCACAGTGCGCACAGAAAAGTGTACGGAGCACAGTGCGCACAGAAAAGTGTACGGAGCACAGTGCGCACAGAAAAGTGTACGGAGCACAGTGCGCACAGAAAAGTGTACGGAGCACAGTGCGCACAGAAAAGTGTACGGAGCACAGTGCGCACAGAAAAGTGTACGGAGCACAGTGCGCACAGAAAAGTGTACGGAGCACAGTGCGCACAGAAAAGAAGTGTACGGAGCACAGTGCGCACAGAGAAGAAGTGTACGGAGCACAGTGCGCACAGAGAAGAAGTGTACGGAGCACAGTGCGCACAGAGAAGAAGTGTACGGAGCACAGAGAAGAAGTGTACGGAGCACAGTGCGCACAGAGAAGAAGTGTACGGAGCACAGTGCGCACAGAGAAGAAGTGTACGGAGCACAGTGCGCACAGAGAAGAAGTGTACGGAGCACAGTGCGCACAGAGAAGAAGTGTACGGAGCACAGTGCGCACAGAGAAGAAGTGTACGGAGCACAGTGCGCACAGAGAAGAAGTGTACGGAGCACAGTGCGCACAGAGAAGAAGTGTACGGAGCACAGTGCGCACAGAGAAGAAGTGTACGGAGCACAGTGCGCACAGAGAAGAAGTGTACGGAGCACAGTGCGCACAGAGAAGAAGTGTACGGAGCACAGTGCGCACAGAGAAGAAGTGTACGGAGCACAGTGCGCACAGAGAAGAAGTGTACGGAGCACAGTGCGCACAGAGAAGAAGTGTACGGAGCACAGTGCGCACAGAGAAGAAGTGTACGGAGCACAGTGTGCACAGAGAAGAAGTGTACGGAGCACAGTGTGCACAGAGAAGAAGTGTACGGAGCACAGTGCGCACAGAGAAGAAGTGTACGGAGCACAGTGTGCACAGAGAAGAAGTGTACGGAGCACAGTGTGCACAGAGAAGAAGTGTACGGAGCACAGTGTGCACAGAGAAGAAGTGTACGGAGCACAGTGTGCACAGAGAAGAAGTGTACGGAGCACAGTGTGCACAGAGAAGAAGTGTACGGAGCACAGTGTGCACAGAGAAGTGTACGGAGCACAGTGTGCACAGAGAAGAAGTGTACGGAGCACAGTGTGCACAGAGAAGTGTACGGAGCACAGTGTGCACAGAGAAGAAGTGTACGGAGCACAGTGTGCACAGAAAAGTGTACGGAGCACAGTGTGCACAGAAAAGTGTACGGAGCACAGTGTGCACAGAGAAGAAGTGTACGGAGCACAGTGTGCACAGAGAAGAAGTGTACGGAGCACAGTGTGCACAGAGAAGTGTACGGAGCACAGTGTGCACAGAGAAGAAGTGTACGGAGCACAGTGTGCACAGAGAAGAAGTGTACGGAGCACAGTGTGCACAGAGAAGTGTACGGAGCACAGTGTGCACAGAGAAGAAGTGTACGGAGCACAGTGTGCACAGAGAATAAGTGTACGGAGCACAGTGTGCACAGAGAAGAAGTGTACGGAGCACAGTGTGCACAGAGAAGAAGTGTACGGAGCACAGTGTGCACAGAGAAGAAGTGTACGGAGCACAGTGTGCACAGAAAAGTGTACGGAGCACAGTGTGCACAGAGAAGAAGTGTACGGAGCACAGTGTGCACAGAGAAGAAGTGTACGGAGCACAGTGTGCACAGAGAAGAAGTGTACGGAGCACAGTGTGCACAGAAAAGTGTACGGAGCACAGTGTGCACAGAGAAGAAGTGTACGGAGCACAGTGTGCACAGAGAAGAAGTGTACGGAGCACAGTGTGCACAGAGAAGTGTACGGAGCACAGTGCGCACAGAGAAGAAGTGTACGGAGCACAGTGTGCACAGAGAAGAAGTGTACGGAGCACAGTGTGCACAGAGAAGAAGTGTACGGAGCACAGTGTGCACAGAAAAGTGTACGGAGCACAGTGTGCACAGAAAAGTGTACGGAGCACAGTGTGCACAGAGAAGAAGTGTACGGAGCACAGTGTGCACAGAGAAGAAGTGTACGGAGCACAGTGCGCACAGAGAAGAAGTGTACGGAGCACAGAGAAGAAGTGTACGGAGCACAGTGTGCACAGAGAAGAAGTGTACGGAGCACAGTGTGCACAGAGAAGAAGTGTACGGAGCACAGTGTGCACAGAGAAGAAGTGTACGGAGCACAGTGTGCACAGAGAAGAAGTGTACGGAGCACAGTGTGCACAGAGAAGAAGTGTACGGAGCACAGTGTGCACAGAGAAGAAGTGTACGGAGCACAGTGTGCACAGAGAAGAAGTGTACGGAGCACAGTGTGCACAGAAAAGTGTACGGAGCACAGTGTGCACAGAGAAGAAGTGTACGGAGCACAGTGTGCACAGAGAAGAAGTGTACGGAGCACAGTGTGCACAGAGAAGAAGTGTACGGAGCACAGTGTGCACAGAGAAGAAGTGTACGGAGCACAGTGTGCACAGAAAAGTGTACGGAGCACAGTGTGCACAGAAAAGTGTACGGAGCACAGTGTGCACAGAGAAGAAGTGTACGGAGCACAGTGTGCACAGAAAAGTGTACGGAGCACAGTGTGCACAGAGAAGAAGTGTACGGAGCACAGTGTGCACAGAGAAGAAGTGTACGGAGCACAGTGTGCACAGAGAAGAAGTGTACGGAGCACAGTGTGCATGGGGTTAGGAAGTGGGACTTACTGCAGCTCCTGCTGGATCAGGGTTACCGCCTTTATGTGGAGAACTACTACACAGGTCTTCCACGGCGCTGTAGCTTGTGTCACAGGACACCAAAATCAGAGACTTCTCCCTAGGTCTCTGCTAGGGCAACAACTCAGAAAGGGTGACAGCAGGGATCTCCTACATGAGAACATGCTGGGGGTTAAGGACAGGAGAGACGTCCTTGTACTGACCACCACTCACAGGAAGACCAGCTCTTCTGCCCCTATACGAGGTTCCACTAACCCCCGGCCAGACTGCAACACCAAGGGAGGGGTTGATCTAGGGCAGTGATGGCGAACCTTTTAAAGACCGAGTGCCCAAATCGCAACCCAAAACCCACTTACTTATCACAAAGTGCCAATAGCAATTTAACCTTAATGTTGAGGTTTTATTTTAGAATAACTCATACATTCACATCTTTTGCTTTAAAAGAAAAATACAATAACAGACCTTTCAATGATACAAACAACTTTTCATTGAAAAGTAAAAAGGTAAAAGATTGCAATTAATGTGATTTTTGCTGTTGTATGCATGCTGACAATTTGTCAAATCTTGGCTCATACTTTGTAAGTTTGAGAGCAACACATGCAGCACTGAGGTCGTCTGTTAGTCTGTTTCTGATGTCAGATTTGATATAATTCAAAGCTGAAAAAAGCTGCTCACAAGCATAAGATGATCCAAACAAAGTAAGTAAAGCAATCGCAAGTGCTTTCATAGACGTAAAGTTATTTGGCAGGGAATTCCACACTTTAAGGATCTCATTTTCAGAACTAACTGTGCTGTCCTTTGTCATCCCTTCCATCTTCTCAAGTGTTCCCCGCGGGTCAGAGAATTTATTTTTCCAGATAGAGCTTTCTTGAAATTCCAATAGCTCCATTTCTAGACTTCCTAAATCTAACCAGTCTAAGCAGGAAAGATCAAGTTCTTCAAATTTGGCTTTATCTGGAGAAGTGAGAAAACACAGGGTTGTCTCCAATTTACGGAATTGTAAAAATCTTTTACTAAAATTCACCATCGCAGCTGCTAGGATGCTAGAAAATTCCTTGTAGATTTCCTGGTGGCTGGTAGGATTGTCTGCAAATGCTGTAGCATTTTCTAAATGCTTTTTTAGATTTGGAAAATATTTTAGCTGCCCACTTTCAAGGTCTCTTTCAAAAACCTGTAGTTTTCTCTCAAATGTTTTGATATCGCAAAACCTCCTTTCTGCTGTTTTCCCTCCACCTTGCAGTTGTTTGTTCAGTACATTGAAGTGCAGTGTAAAATCAGTAAAACACATGAGGTTGGTAAGCCAGGCCATATCAGTGAGCTGTGGAGATTCCTGCTCTTTTTCATCCATGAAGAGCCTAATTTCATCCAAACAGGCTACAAATCTCCCAGGACTCGTCCTCTGCTCAGCCACCGTACATTATTGTACATAAGTAAACAATTATACTGGGCCTGAACCTCCTCAAGAAGTGCTTGAAACTGTCGAGAATTCAGAGCGCGAGCCATGATGTAATTCACCATTTTTGTGACATCTTGGAGGACATCGTCAAGTTTTTTGCTGCTTTCCCCGGCACAAAGAGCTTCTTGGTGTATAATACAATGGAACTGAATGACTTCATGTTTCGTTTCTTTAACAAAGAACTGTATGAAACCAGATGTTGCCCCCACCATAGAAGGCGCCCCATCACTAGTAATTGAAACCACTTTTTCTGGTCTTATGTCTTGTGACAAAAAAACCTCCATCACAGCATTGTAGATATCTATCCCTTGTGTTCTTTTAGGCAAAGACACTAGTTTCACCAGCTCTTCTCTCATGATGTCACCAGCAGCATAGCCTTGCATGATTATTTCTATCTGTGCTTTCGTCCAAGCACATGGAGTAGCAGGCTGCCTTTTGTAAGTCAGTGGTGAGCTGCTGACTAACATCGCTGGCCATGCGCTGGACTCGGTCTTTAACAGCATTTCTGCTAAGTGGCATCTCAGAGATGCGCTGAATAATCTTATCCTTGTTTGGGAAATCATGGAAAAGGGAATTACTCCCAGACAGCATGGCCATTTTTATCATATCCCCATCAGAGAGGGGCTTACCATGTTTTGCTAGGCATAGTGAAATTTGAAAACTGGCATTTGTCAGAGGATTTGTTTTAGAAAGGTAGTTGGAAAAACTACGGTACTGGGAATGATAGCTTCTTAATTTCCCTTCAAGAAACTCTTTTCTTTCAGTTTCACCAAGTACGGCAACACTTTTGTGGTTGGTGTCCAAATGCCGTCTGACACTTGATGTGCGACACACAACAGTTTCATTACACAGAATGCATAACGCTTTCCCATTGCGTTCAATCACTCCAAATGACTCTGTCCAGGCCTCTTGGAATGATCTTCCACTATCTGTTTTTGCTTTTTTTGCTGCACTCATTTTTGGGTGTTCAAGACTTGGAGTCTACAAATACACAACATTAAAAAGAAAAATGAAGCACCCAATAAAATCTATCCCTATACCAAAAATAGCTAATACTATTAGTTAACACTAAAGAAATGGATATTAATTTAAATCAACAATCTACGGCAGTGATTCTTAGCTGGGGTTCCATTTCAATTAGCTGACCACAGCACAAGAGGGCAATGGAAATGGATCCTGCTAAAAAAAAAAAAATATTGTGTGCATCAGTTATGCATGTTTAGTTCTATCTCAGATATGTTTTTCAGGTGGAAAAAAAAATCCTGCATGCAGGACAAGGCTACCTTCACATCTGCATTAGTGCATTAGCAGATGTCTGGTAGTATGTTCCAGCAGGCAAGTGGAAGATCATCCAGACAAAAAATGTCAGCATTCTGCTGTTTTTGTCCATCCTTCAGGGGTCAACCAGATGTACTGTATTTTTCGCCGCATAAGACACATTTTTTTCCACCAAAAGTGGGAGGAAAATGCTCCAGTGTCTTATGGGGCGAATACTAATGAGCGCTTCCATTATGGCAGTGGCATCCAGAGCAGGAGAGGTGTTATTTCTTATTTTATATGCTCTGTGTTTTGGGGCTGATGAGAGGCATGGGGGATGACCTGAGACGCATGGGGACTGATGAGACACATGGGGGCTGATGAGAGGCAATTCTTAACTGAGGTCTGATTGGGGCACATTCACATTTGGGTCTGAGCTAAGTCTGATTGAGGTTCTTATTAAAATTGGAGGTTTGATTGGAGGTCTGATCTGAGGTCTAATGAAAAATATTTTTTTCTTATTGTCCTCCTTTAAAACCTAGGTGCGTCTTATGGGCTGGTGCCTCTTATAGGGCAAAACATATTGTAAATGCAATGTCATCTGTACCCCATTATACTTCAACGGGGCTGGAAGATATTGCATTTTCATCCGGCTGCGCTGAATCAAGTTCATCCTGGCAGGCTGTTCTCAGAGGGAACAGCCTGCCAGAATGCAAAGCGCATGTGTGTAAGTAGCCTAAGGCTACATGCACATGACTGGGAAAAAAATGTCCATTAAAAACGGACACATTGTCAGTTTTTGATGGCCATTTTGCATCAGTGTGTGCATCCATTTTCTGGCCATGTGTACATTTTTAATGTCCATTTTGCATCAGTTTTTCATGTCCGTTAAAAACGGACGTGAAAAACTGATGAATTTGATTGGCAGTCATTTCTAGACCCACCCTTCTGAGAACACCCACAGGATGGTAGGCCCCCATCTAAAATAATGTCCCCAATAGTGTAGGATTTTTTTTTTTTTGCTGCCCCCAGCGTTAATAACGCTCCCATGTAGGCCCCCTGGTAAAATAATGTCCTCCATAGGGTAGGATTTATTTTTATTTTTTACTGCCCCGAGCTTTAATAATGCCCCCTATTTTGTCCCCAGTTAAAATAATGTCTCCCACAGTGTAAATATATATTTTTAATAATGCCCCCATGTAGGACCCCAGCTTTAATAATGGCCCCCATAGTGTAGGAATTTTTTTTACTGTCCCCAGCTTTAATAATGTCCCCCATAGTGTGTGTGTGTGTGTGTGTGTGTGTGTTTTTTTTTTTTAGCACCCTCAGCTTTAATAATGCCCCCAATGTAGGTCCCATCTTAAAGAGGACCTTTCACCTATTCTTACCCTATGAACTAAGTATACAGCCATGTGGAGCGGCGCCCGGGGATCTCACTGCACTTACTATTATCCCCGGGCGCCGCTCCGTTCTCCTGCTATGCCCTCCGGTATCTCCGTTCCCTAAGTTATAGTAGGCGGAGATACCAGTCCCTAAGTTATGGTAGGCGGAGTCTGCCCTAGCGCTGGCCAATCGCAGCGCAGAGCTCACAGCCTGTGAGGTTATTTTCTCCCAGGCTGTGAGCTCTGCAATGCGATTGGCCAGCGCTAGGGCAGACTCCGCCTACCATAACTTAGGGAACGGAGATACCGGAGGGCATAGCAGGAGAACGGAGCGGCGCCCGGGGATAATAGTAAGTGCAGTGAGATCCCCGGGCGCCGCTCCACATGTCTGTATACTTAGTTCATAGGGTAATAATCGGTGAAAGGTCCTCTTTAAACAATGGCCCCCCGTAGGGTATGAATATTTTTTTTTAATGCCCCATCTTAATTTCCTCCATGCTTTAAACAATGCCCCCATAATGGTCCACCGTTGTTTCTGTTTTCTTGATTTTACACGGAAAAAAAAAAACACACTCCACTTGCTCGCTCTGCAGCAGTCTCTTCTATCTTCACTGAACAGGACCTGCGATGTGCGTGATGACGTCACCACACACATCGCAGGTAATTCGGCAGGTCGTGCTCAATGAAGAGAGAAGAGACTGCCGCACCACGAGCGGATGAGGTGAGTTTTTTTTTTTTTTTGCTGCGGGTCACCATGGGGGCATTGTTTAAACCATGGGGACACTTTTAAACCCCTAATAAAAGTGTACTCGTCAATTGGCTGTCTTATTGATTTCAGTGGGGTCCGCATGGCTGTGGAAACGGACAAAAATAAGACATGTCCTATTTTTGGACAGATGCTATTCACTGGCTGTTAAAAGAACGGCCATGTGAATAGCCCCATAGACTTTCATTGGTGCTAAAAATGGCTGTGTGACGGACGTTACTTAGACGGCAGTCGTCACACGGCCATTATTCACTGTCGTGTGCATGAGGCCTAAAGGATCACACAGAAATGGATCAAATAAATGCTAAATGTGCAACTGATGCACAGGATTTTTTTTTTTACAGGATTCTTTTTTTTTTTTTTTCTTTATTCAGAATGGAAAAATAATGGTAACTTGAACACTTCCCAACTTAGGCTACTTTCCCACTAGCGGCAGCCTTCTCCGGCAGGCTTTTCCGGATCCGTAACTACCATGTGCACTGCCGGAAGTTCACCTGGCCCTGTTCGCTATAATTGGGGACCGGCAGAGATCCTTTTTTTTCATTCAAATAACGTGAGCGGACCAGATATCCCGGACTGGCATTGATTGTGTACAGGGGAACTAATGTCCCACAATCATAAGATCTTATGATGTTGTGTGCTCCCCTGCACATGATCAATACCAGTCCGGGACATATGGCCCACTCAGGCTAGTTTCACACTAGCGACAGGATGGATCCCTGTTGGATCCGTCCTGCCGCTAGTTCATGTGTGGCCCCGGACTGCTGCTCATCCCCATTGACTATAATGGGGGCGGCGTTCCAGCGGCAGCACTCGGTGAGAGGCTGCCGTACTAAATGTCGGACATGTCGTAGTTTTAGTCCAAGGGCCTCTCACCGAGCGCTGCTGCTGGAAATCCGCCCCCATTATAGTCAATGGGGATGAGCAGCAGTTCGGGGCCACACGTGAACTAGCGGCAGGACGGATCCAACAGGCTGTCGGATCCGTCCTGACGCTAGCGTGAAACAAGCCTTAGACTGGTCGTGTGCATGGGCCCTTAGAGAGGAGGACCCCTCTACCACCTCCCATACACTGGGCTGGAGTCTGGAGGTGTATGAGTGGGGAACAGGGGTGCTCCCTGAGTCCCCTCAGTCAGTGTGAAGTTTTACATTAAAAAATAATTATACCAGGCCAGATGTGATTCTCTCACTGCTTGTTCAGCTCGTGGGTCCAGGCTGTACAACTGACAGAGCAAGATGATGTTGTACTGACACAGCTGAGGAAGAAGCATAGCGCTGATTGGCAGAAGCCCGCCAACCAGCGTTATGTTTCTACCTGAAACCCACAAGCAGTCACTGACGGAATGCTGAAGGGTAGTGAGCTGCCCTGCAATGTTCCGTTCGGTCCTCTGGCTCTGCCTCCGCCCCTCCCATATCACATGTTGCGCCCTCTCTGCTTCCTGATTGCAGGAGGCGCGCAGTGATGTGAGTCCCTCCCCTCTGTGTTCGGCTCAGCGCTGATGCCAGTCCCTCCCCTCTGTGTTCGGCTCAGCGCTGATGCCAGTCCCTCCCCTCTGTGTTCGGCTCAGCGCTGATGCCAGTCCCTCCCCTCTGTGTTCGGCTCAGCGCTGATGCCAGTCCCTCCCCTCTGTGTTCGGCTCAGCGCTGATGCCAGTCCCCCGCTCTGTGTTCGGCGCACATCGATGTAAGTCAGCTGGAGTCCGGACCGCGATCCTCCTCTTTACATATGGGCTAGGGCGCGCGTGCCGACAGAGAAGGCTCTGCGTGCCCTCTCTGGCACGCGTGCCATAGGTTCGCCATCACGGATCTAGAGGGTGTAATGGAACGCTCTCTCTCTGGGGGTCGCAATCACAGAATTCTCCTCTGACAACGGGGTTCAGGTCCAAAAGGTGCTTTATTTCAGCACCATCACACACAAACAGAAAATAACCACCTGCCCGTCTGGGCTTTACCTAATACACGTGTTGTCTCTACCTCACCTATAGAGCGCCGTTCACACATGGGATTAGATCTGGCTTCCTCAGCCATATACGGTCCAGCATCCTCCAGGCTGTGACCCATCCAGCACCCTTGAGGGGAGATGGTCCAGAAGTCCTCCCGACTCCAACCGTGCGACCCTCCTTCTGTAGGCGTCGCTGGGCCCCCCAAACTTCAGGCTTTACAAAACCTCATGGCCCCTCAGCCTCCTGTCTGAGACCACACAGAGCCTCTCAGGTTTCCTCAGCCTTTCTTCCCCCAAGTCATACACAGAGGGTTGTTTTATCCCACCATGATTACAGCAGCAGGCCTCACCTGCGATCACCTCCGGCAAAAGACAATACATGTAGTGGAAGGACGTGGACTGGCAGATCCCACTACCAAACCTACTCACCAGTCCACATGAAATCCAGCCCAGAACAACATCTAGACAAAATGTTCTCAGCAAACTACGCTTTGCTGAAACCACTGCAGCTTTCTGGATTTCAGTTCTCTCACCCAGCTGAGGTATCTGGGTGCGGTATACACACCTCCCAGCACTTATACTGTCTCACCACAAGGGGTAGAGTCTACAAAATGGTGTTTACTGCTGAGCACTGTGGAATATCCAGACACCAGGGCACGTTAATAATCAGACATTTCACAGAGGAACCGAATGGGGGGCCCTGAAATTGCATATTTGCAGAAATATTTACATTTTCTTTTTCCATCATCCACTACATGTTAATGTTTTCTGGGGAAAAAAAAATAGTGGGGTCCAAGTGCTTACTACACCCCTTGTAAAATTCCTTTGGACTGTAGTTTCCAAAATGGGGTCACTTTTTGGAGGTTTCTACTATAGGGGTACCTCAGGGTCTCTTCAAATGCCATGTGACTCCCGAAAACAATTCCGCCTAAATCTGGGCTCCAAAATCCATATGGCACTCCTTCCCTTCTGAGCCTAGCCGGCTGTTTATAAGCATATATGGGGCGTTGCCATATTCAAGAGCAAATGGGTAAAAAGTTGTGGAGTGAGTCTTCTCCTGTTACCCTTTATGAAAATTACAATTTGGTCCTTGTAAAAAATTTGATTTTTCATATTAAGTATTTCTAAATTCTATGAAATACCTGTAGGGTCAAAGTTTTCGTCCACCATGAGCACTACCAGATTACTTAATAGGGTCTGACCGAAGGTTAAGTCAGCAGAAGCAGAAACATTAATGCGGTAATGTCTGATAAAGGTATTTATACTTGACCAGGTGGCCGCTTTACAAATTTTGTCTAAGGAGACACCCCCTTTTTCTGCCCACGAAGAAGCCATAGCTCTTGTAGAGTGGGCTCTTATATTTGTAGGGCTGTTTAGACCTGACATTTGATAGCAACAGGCAATGGTAGATTTAATCCATCGTCCAATGGAGGCTTTGGATGCCTTTTTTCCCTTATTTGGACCTGCGTATTGAACAAGAAGATTGTCATCCTTCCTAAATTCCTTTGTTGCTGCTAGATACTGTATGATAGTATCCCGAACATCCAGGAGCTGGAACTAATCGTGTGATGGACCTGATAAATCCCTGGGAAAAGATGGAAGGACAATTTCCTGATCTCTGTGAAAGTCCGATACGACCTTCGGCAAGAAACCAGGATCCAAACGTAATACTATTCTATCTGGAAAGATAGTGAGGTATGGTTCACGGCTGGATAGTGCCTGGATCTCGCCCAACCGTCTAGCCGAAGTTATGGCTACTAGGAAGGCTGCTTTTAATGACAGGTGTTTAAGTGAAATATCCTGAATAGGAAAAAATTTAGATTTTGTAAGTCCTTTCAGGAACAAGTTCAAGTCCCATTGAGGAGTCCTAGGGGTTAAGGCGGCTCTTATAAACCTCCTTATCCACTTATGGCTGGCCAGGTCTGTATCATAGCATGCCCCCAAGGCTGAGACCTGCACTTTAGGTGTACTTGATCTCAGGCCCAAATCCAATCCCCTTTGAAGAAAATCAAGTATTTTCTCAATGCTTGGGGCAGAATCTACAGGAGGGTTCTGGCCTAGCCAGCTACAATACTTCTTCCAGATTTTAAGATATATCGCAGAGTTGACTTTTTTCCTGCTGGATTTGAGGGTATTTATAACCTTTTCAGACAGCCCTCTGCTCTTTAGGACCTCGCGCTCAGGATCCAGGCTGATAATTTGAACAGTCCTGGATTCTGATGAAAGATTGGACCCTGAGAAAGGATGTTCCCCTGTGTGGGAATTTTCCAGAGCTAGTTCCCTTAGTACTGGGAACCAATTTCTTTTTGTCCAGTATGGAACCACTAGGATTACTGTTACTGGGTCCGATCTTATTTTTTGCAGTACTCTGGGTATTAGCGCCCAAGGGGGAAAGGCATAGGCTAGATCCCAATTCCACCTGATTGAGAATGCATCCACTGCCCAAGGGTTCTCCCTGGGGTTTAGGGAGCAGAAAGGATGAACTTTTGCGTTTTTGCTTGACGCAAACAGGTCTATCTGGGGGGCCCCCATCTCCTGGTGATCTGATGGAATACCTCTGAGTTTAGGGCCCATTCTCCTGGATCTATGGTCTTCCTGCTGAGGAAGTCCGCCTGTATATTTTCTGTACCTTTTGTATGGATAGCTGTGATGGATGGAACATTTATTTCTGCCCAGAATATTTTTTCCGCCAGACCTTTTAAACTTGGGGATCTTGTGCCCCCCCTGATGTTTTAAATATGCGACTGCTGTTACATTGTCTGAAAGAATTGTATTTTTATGTTGTCCGACCAAAGTGCCCTGGTAGATTAGTGAGCCTACCTTTGCTCCCCATCCTGTGCCACTTGCATCTGTATATATTTGTATTTCTGGATTTTTTATCCAGGGTACACCTCTTAGCAAGTTTTTGTTTTCCATCCACCAGTTCAAATCTGATCTTACGCGGTTGGGGATGGAGATTCTTTTTCTAGAGAGGACTGCCTCTTGTCCCAATTCTTCAGGATCAAAGACTAGGCTACCCTGGTATGAGCTTGGGACCAGGATACTGCCGTTATTCAGGAGGTCATTATTCCCAAGAGGCGTTGGAACTTTTTTGTTTTGTCTATAAAGGATTTTATTTTCTTCTGAGGGAGGGATGATGTTATCTGGGAAACTGAATCCAGGATCACTCCCAAAAATGTCATTCTGGTGGATGGAACTGTGCACGATTTCTTTAGGTTTATTATCCAGCCTAGGTCTGAGAACCTGCGTATTAGGTCGTTGGTAAGGCTGGTTGTCTCCAGTTCAGAGGACCCCAGAACTAGGAAATAGTCTAGGTACGGAAATACTTATATTCCTTCTGCTCTGAGGGGGGATATCATTTCCACTACGAGCTTCGTGAATACCCTTGGAGCAGAGGAAATTCCAAAGGGTAACGCGGTGAACTGGAAGTGCTTTACTTCTCCCGAGTTGTCTACCAGGGCAAATCTGAGATGTTTTGTTTATGGGGACGTGATAGTAAGCATTCTTTAAAAGGGAGTCTGTCACCACTATATGACCATATACAGCACTTACCTGGCGCTGTAGCACACCTATACAGGATTCTAATGGTACCTTTGTTATTTTCTTTAGACATCCAGAAGCAGGAAAAACGACGTTTATTTCATATGCAAATGAGCACTCGCAAGTGCCCAGGGCGGTGTTCCGTGTGTAGGTGCCCAGGCTGCTCTGCCTTTTTAATCGTTACTCCTCCCCCAGCCTCTTCCTTTGCCCACCCTCCTATTACCTTGCATCATCCCTAGGTCCAGCCGAGATCACGTGCCTGCGCACTGCTTCGCCGGGGCATGCACACTGCAATGCCCATTTTGGGAACAGCATCAATTCAACTAGTGCGCATGCGCCAGCCGGCGAAGCAGTGCGCAGGCACGTGATCTCGGCTGGACCTAGGGATGATGCAAGGTAATAGGAGGGTGGGCAAAGGAAGAGGCTGGGGGAGGAGTAACGGTTAAAAAGGCAGAGCAGCCTGGGCACCTACACACGGAACACCGCCCTGGGCACTTGCGAGTGCTCATTTGCATATGAAATAAACGTCGTTTTTCCTGCTTCTGGATGTCTAAAGAAAATAACAAAGGTACCATTAGAATCCTGTATAGGTGTGCTACAGCGCCAGGTAAGTGCTGTATATGGTCATATAGTGGTGACAGACTCCCTTTAAGTCTATGGACGTCATGAAATCTCCGGCTTTGATCAAAGGAATCATGGTTGCTATGGATTCCATCTTGAATTTTCTGTTTGTGATAGCTTTGTTTAGTGCCTTTAGATTTATAATAGTGCGGAAGGTACCATCTGGTTTCTGAACCAGGAATAAATTGGAGTAGTAACCCCTTCCTCTTTCCACACTGGGGACTTCTGCCACCACTCCTGAATCTATAAGTTGAAGGACCCCCTGCCAGAGTCTTTTGGCTGTGAGATGTTACTCTGAACTTTTTTAGAGGGACTGAGGAAAATTCTATCTGGTAGCCATTTCCTAAGATGTCTAAGGCCCGCGGATTTTTGGTCACAGTTTCCCAACGGGATAGAAAATTCCTCAGTCTCCCCCCTACTCTGGCGTCATTGCTTATCTGCTTGCTTATTCTGGGGGTTGAGAAGGAATCCTCTGCCTTTTCCCCCTTTCTGGTAACTACACCTACGCGACTTCCCTTTGCCCCTATAGGATCTAGTCTGGGTATTAAAGGAACAAAAGGGCTTTTTACTTTCTTCCGGGAACCCTTTCTTTTGTCTGCTGCTTTCTCAAGGATGGAGTCTAGCACGGGTCCAAAAACGTATTCCACAGAAAAAGCTATAGAACATAGCTTAGCTTTTGAGGTTCTATCCCCTCCCCAGGCTTTCATCCACAATGACCTTCTAGCTGAATTGGAGAGAGCAGCATCCTTGGCGGCGAACCTCACAGACTCAGATAAGAGATCCTCCAAGAATGCGGTGGCTGATTTAAGGAGTAGAATAGAATTTTATATTTCCTCTTGGGGTTTTATTTTTAATATGGTTTTCCAACTCATTGAGCCAGAAACACATGGACCTAGCTACCGACGTCGCAGCTATGTTTGTTTTTATACCAAACATGGACACCTCCCAGGATTTTTTTTAGAAGTGACTCGGCCTTCCTTTCCATTGGGTCTTGTAATTGTGACGAGTCATCAAATGGGAGGGAGGTTTTTTTGACTACCTTTGCCACCTGGACGTAAATTTTTGGGGTCTCATTAAACAATTTAACATCAGCCGGATCAAATAATAGCCTATTCCTGAATTCATTGGATACCCCCAGTCTTGTCTCAGGATCCGTCCATTCATCCAGGATCATATCTTTTATGTTTTCGTTCACAGAAAATACTTTTAATTTGTTGGCTCTGAGTCCCGGAACATCTCATCCAGGACAGATCGTGTTTTTTTCACCTCCTCAATGCCCATGGTTGCTCTGACAGCGCCCAATAATTCCTCCATGTCCACAGATGAGAAGAAGTATTTCTTACTATCTTCCACAATTTCTCCCTCAGACAGAGCGTCAATATCTAAATTCTGTCTAGAGGTGGAAGCCTCCTCGTCTATGTCCTCTGAGTCAGAGGAACAGACACCTTAGGTTTTTTTCCAGTGGTGTTGGAGGGACAGATCTGAGAGAGGCCAGGGAGGACTTTATTTTGCTCTGAATCAAGGATTTGACTTCCATTAGTATGGATTGTTGCTCCTCCTTTACAAGATTGTAAACTTGGCAGAGTTTCTTTTTGTGATTTTCTGGAAGCCTCTTGCACACCTAGGGACTTTAATCTTAGTCCTTGGCTCTTTTACTCCCTATAAGAGAGGAGTAACCAGGTATCAATAGACAAGTATAGCAGGTTGGTATGATACACCATATTTTTTTTCCCCACAGGGGAACTCACGGTTGGAGTAGCTGAGGGGGCTTCAGAAGATTCCATCTGGACTGCAGGGGCGTCAGGGACAGACATTTGGAGCTTGGAGACACTCAGACGGAGGCTCAGTTGTGTTCCACCGCATCTTCAGACTGCCACCTCTACATGCCCAGAGCGGCGTCTGACGTCATCGCCGTGCGTGCGCGTCCGGTCCAAGCTCCGCCCCCTCAGCCTCCTGCCGTAGCAGAGTGCAGCGCTAAGACTTTTCTACAGGGAGTCGGCGTGCAGTGTGTCTCCACGGTGCGCGGTCAGCTTCCTCAATGTAGGGAAGGGGGACCCGACGCTATGAGGAGAGATAGAGAGATACAGGCCCCTGCTGACAGGGACGAGAAGCAGCTCCATTGTCATCCTCTGCCCAGCTTTGGACTCAACCGCAGGAAGGCAGAGGGAAGGGACAGAGATCCTTAAGGTATTTAAAATAATAAAAAGTAGAAAAAAAAAAGTCTTCACCTCCACCAGGAGGACTCCATGTGAGGTGCCCCCATAGGGTGAGAGTGGGTGGTGGCCTTTTAAACTCTGTGTTCCTGCCCCTAGAGGTCAATCTCATGGTAGAGCCGTCATGGTGGACGAAATGGAAAACTAAAACAAAAATATTACAAATACAAAAAACCCCATTTCTCAATTTTGCAAATAATAATAATAATGATATATATAAAAATAAATATAAGAAAAAGCAAACCTGACATGTATATCGCATCCAAAAATGTCTGAACTATTAAAATCTAAAAATGTTTTTCCTGCGTAGTGTACACTAACTGAAAAAAAAACAACAAAAAATGTTTGGGTCACCTTGTCCCTCCCAAAAAAGAACAGTAATCAAAAAGTCATATGTACCTTAACCTCTTCCCGTCACACTAACGCCGATCAGCGTCAGCTCCCTCAGGTCACACTAACGGCGATATCTTGTGAGACCCGAGATTTGCTGTGAACGCTCGCGCGCTATTCGGAAGTTATACTACAGCCTGCCAGCGATGATCATTCGCTGGCAGGCTGTAGATGTTAAAATAATCGCATCAGAAAGGTATATTAGACGCTGTTTTGTTAACCCCTGATCACCCCCCTGTCATTGATCACCCCCTGTAGGGCTCCATTTAGACGTCCGTATGTGTTTTGCAGATCCGCAAAACACGGACACCGGCAATGTGCTTTCTGCATTTTGCGGATCCGCACATTGCCAGAACAATATAGTAAATGCCTTTTCTTGTCCGCAATTGCGGACAATAGGACATTTTCTATATTTTTGCGGAACGGAAGTGCGAACACGGAAGTGCAGATCCGCAATTCCGGATCCGAGCGGGACAAAGTCTGTCCCCATAGAAATGAATGGGTCCGCAATTCCGTTCCGCAAAAACACAGTAAAATCGCTGCCGCGCTATAAAGATCACTTTTGAGGGGCATGGCGAGTTCATAGAAGATTATTTTTTTTGCCACAAGTTAGCGGAAATAGTTTTTTCTTACAAAGTCTCATATTCCACTAACTTGTGACAAAAAATAAAATCTTACATGAACTCCCCATACCCCTCACGGAATCCAAATGCGTAAAAATGCCCTGTGAAATCCTAAAGGTACTCATTGGAATTTAGGCCCCTTTGCGCATCTTGGCTGCAAAAAAGTGTCACACATGTGGTATCGCTGTACTCAGGAGAAGTTGGGCAATGTGTTTTGGGGTGTATTTTTACATATACCCATGCTGGGTGAGAGAAATATCTCTGTAAATTGACAACTTTGTATACATTTTTTTTTTAAAAGTTGTCAATTTACAGAGATATTTCTCTCACCCAGCATGGGTATATGTAAAAATACACCCCAAAACACATTGCTCTACTTCTCCTGAGTACAGCGATACCAGATGTGTGACACTTTTTTGCAGCCTAGGTGCGTAAAGGGGCCGAAAGTCCAACGAGTACCTTTAGGCTTTACAGGGTTGCTCACAATTTAGCCCCGCCCAAAATGCCAGAACAGTAAACACACCCCACAAATGACCCCATTTTGGAAAGTAGACACCCCAAGGTATTCACTGAGGGGCATAGTGAGTCCGTGGGAGATTTTTATTTTTTTTGCCAGAAGTTAGCAGAAATGGAAACTTTATTTTATTTTTTTCCTCAGAAAGTGTCATTTTCCGCTAACTTGTGAAAAAAAATTAAATCATACATGAACTCACCATGCCCCTCCGCGAATACTTTGGGGTGTCTTCTTTCTAAAATGGGGTCATTTGGGGGGTATTTATACTATCCTGGCATTCTAGCACCTCAGGAAACATGACAGGTGCTCAGAAAGTCAGAGCTGCTTCAAAATGCGGAAATTCATATTTTTGTACCATAGTTTGTAAACGCTATAACTTTTACCCAAACCAATAAATATACACTTATTGGATTTTTTTTAATCAAAGACATGTAGCACAATAAATTCTGACACAAACTTGTATAGAAATGTAATTATATTTGAACAATTTAACCAGAGAAAGGTAAAAATAAATTTTTTGAGAAAATTGCGGCCTATTTTGATTAATATCGGAACAACGAAAAATGTCAGCAGCAATCAAATACCACCAAAAGAAAGCTGTATCTGTGAGAAGAAAAGGAGGTAAAATTAATTTGGGTGCCAAGTTGTATGACCGAGCAATAAACGGTGAAAGTTGTGGAGTGCCGATTTGTAAAAAAGGGCCTGGTCACTAGAGGGGTATAAACCTGTGGTCCTTAAGTGGTTAAAATGGTACCAATAAAAACTACCTGGTCACGCAAAACAAGTCCCTCATACAGTTCTGTAGACACGCTGTAAAAAAAGTTTTGGCTGTCAGAAAATGGTAATGTAAAATATATATATATTTTTTTAAAGTAGTAAAACAAAACAGAAGCGACACAAGTTTGGTGTCCCTGTAATCGTATTGACCCGCAGAATAAAGACATCATTTCATGTCTAGCATCAAAACCCAAAAAACCATAGAGGAATTGTATTTTGTTTTTAAAGTAAATGGTGCTGTTAAAATAAAATACTGGTTTGGCAAAAAATTAGCCCTCATATGGCTACGTGAACAGAAAATGTAAAAAGTTATGGCTCTTGGAATTTGGTGAGTAAAGCACAAAAGGGAGAATTGTTCAGAATTTTCAGTAAATAGTCGGAGACTATTCTGTATGATGGCAGCTGCGGACTCTGCACACAAGCCTAGCTTAGGCTACTTTCACACTAGAGGCAGGACGGATCCGACAGGCTGTTCACCCAGTCGGATCCGTCCTGCCGCTATTTCGCCGTGCCGCTGCACCGTCCCCATGGACTATAATGGGGACGGAGATACAATGCAGCACAGCGAGAGACCGCCGGACTAAAAATTCGGACATGCAGTACTTTTAGTCCGGCGGCCTCTCCCTATTACAGTTAATGGGGACGGAGCGGCGGTCCGGCAAAATAGCAGCAGGACGCATCTGACAGGGTGAACAGCCTGTCAGATGCGTCCTGCCGCTAGTGTGAAAGCCTTAGGGCACTTTCACACTTGCGTTTTTCTTTTTCGGCACTGAGTTCCGTCACAGGGGCTCAATGCCGGAAAAGAAGTGATCAGGCATATCCCCATGCATTCTGAATGGAGAGTAATCTGTTCAGGATGCATCAGGACGTCTTCAGTTCAGTCATTTTGACTGATCAGGACGGAGATAATACCGCAGCATGCTACGGTTTTATCTCCAGCCAAAAAAACTGAAGACTTGCCTGAATGCCGGATCCAGATCAGACACAAAAATAAATGCTGGATGACACCGGAAAGATGGATCCGGCATTTCAATGCATTTTTTTTGACTGATCAGTCTTACAAATGCCATCAGTTGGCATACGTTTTGCCGGATCCAGCAGGCAGTTCCGGCGATTGAACTGCTTGCCGGATCACTCTGCCGCAAGTGTGAAAGAAGCCTTAGGGCTCTTTCACACCTGCGTTCTTTTCTTCCGGCATAGAGTTCCGTCGTCCGGGCTCTATGCCGGAAGAATCCTGATCAGTTTTATCCTAATGTCTTCAGTTCTGGACCGGAACGTTTTTTGGCCGGAGAAAATACTGCAGCATGCTGCGCTTTTTGC
Source organism: Bufo bufo (assembly GCF_905171765.1). Classification (NCBI taxonomy): domain Eukaryota; kingdom Metazoa; phylum Chordata; class Amphibia; order Anura; family Bufonidae; genus Bufo; species Bufo bufo. The sequence continues at coordinate 157,581 of NW_024400003.1, forward strand.
TCCGGCCAAAAATCCTGAACACTTGCCGCGAGGCCGGATCCGGAATTAATGCCCATTGAAAGGCATTGATCCGGATCCGGCCTTAAGCTAAACGTTGTTTCGGCGCATTACCGGATCCGACGTTTAGCTTTTTCTGAATGGTTACCATGGCTGCCAGGACGCTAAAGTCCTGGCAGCCATGGTAAAGTGTAGCGGGGAGCAGTATACTTACCGTCCGTGCGGCTCCCCGGGCGCTCCAGAGTGACGTCAGGGCGCCCCAAGCGCATGGATCATGTGATCGCATGGGGCGCTCTGACGTCATTCTGGAGCGCCCCGGGGAGCCGCACGGACTGTAAGTATACCGCTCCCCCCTACTACTATGGCTACCAGGACTTTAATAGCGTCCTGGGTGCCATAGTAACACTGAACACATTTTGAAGACGGATCCGTCTTCAAATGCTTTCAGTTCACTTGCGTTTTTCCGGATCTGGCGTGTAATTCCGGCAAATGGAGTACACGCCGGATCCGGACAACGCAAGTGTGAAAGAGGCCTTAGTACCAAACTTAACCAGATAAACCATTACACATTGATAAAATGTAACTTAATTGTTACGCAATCAGGCTACTTTCACATAAGCGGCAGGGGACTCCGGCAGGCTAGGAATTGACTATAATGGGGGCAGGGGTGGAGTTCCGGTGACGGCACGGCAAGAGGCAGCCGGACTAAAAGTACTTCCGGAGTCCCCTGCTGCTAGGGTGAAACTGGCCTAAATTCAACACTCCTGCTTCTAAACCTATTAGATGCATTGGTACTTCTGATGTCCGGAACCATTAAGCGTACCAGATTCTTAACAAATATTGGCATATTCTACAGGTGGATAACGATCGGAGAGCCGCGATATCTACATGTCCTAAAATCACACATCGCAGAGGCAGAAATCTCAAGGACATTCGAGTCCAGAATTGTCCAATAGCACGTATCCATGTGGAAGGTGCACTGTTTGCCCTTTCCTTAAAAAAAGCTGAAGTATTTACTAACCCAGAATCACATCAACTGTCAGACTACGGGTATAATCTATACTGCTCAGTGTCCTTGTCATAAGATCTATGTGGGAAAACAATCCAAGGGTTCAGACGTCGTATCTGTCAGCACATCAATACCATAGCAGATACTGCAATGGCGAGACATGTTAGACAGTATCATGCAGGTGACCCCAGATGTCTCTTTTTCTGGGGCATCTGTTAAAAAAAAAAAAAAAAAATCACTTGGGGCCAGAAGGGGCAATCTGGAGAAAGTTCTATTACAAGAAACCAGTGGATTTATGGTTTGAGTGAAGGCTCCACGTACTCTTCTTTTCTTTAGACTAATGCTGATGTTTTGACGTGATCATGGTACTTCAATGTAGACGTATTAAGTGAGAGCGGCAGTAATGCCACAGTGAGAATCACTTCATCAAAATTAAATTATGCATTCACAAAAAAAATAAATAAATCAGGAATAGAACCATAGACTGTGTCGGCAGATAAGAACCATGTGGCCCATCTAGTCTGCCCAATATACTGAATACTATGGATAGCCCCCGGCCCTATCTTATATGAAGGATGGCCTTATGCCTATCCCATGCATGCTTAAACTCCTTCACTGTATTTGCAGCTACCACTTCTGCAGGAAGGCTATTCCATGCATCCACTACTCTCTCAGTAAAGTAATACTTCCTGATATTACTGTTAACCCTTTGCCCCTCTAATTTAACACTATGTCCTCTTGTGGTAGTTTTTCTTCTTGTAAATCTCTCCTCTTTTACCTTGTTGCTTCCCTTTATGTATTTAGCAGTTTCTATCATCTTCCCTCCGTCTCTTCTTTCTTCCAAGGAATGCCATTCTTAGTTATAGCTCTATAGCCAGGAGAGTAGGTCTCCCTTTTTGACACTATTATCCCGTTTTCTCCTTTTTTCACCGGTCACCCATATGTCGCGCAGCACGTGCTCAGTTCAGGTCAGTAGTGCATCGAGGTCATGAGGAGACCGCTGGCTGAGCGGAGGCTGGACACTGCTGGGATATTGGGTAACACTGAGGACGTCCTCCTCTACTGAACACTTACCTGTCATTCTGCTGATAGAGGTTATTTATACCTCACGTGTGGCCTTCCTCTTCAGTTCTGCCCCAAACCCCCGAGGAAGCCAGTCTAGCTGGCGAAACATGGTGGGCGCAGTCTTAGGTTTCATTGATCTGTTCACCACGTATCAGAGCTTTCTGTAATGGGTAGTAGTTCGGGTTCCAAGAGAGATCCAGTGATGTAACTGGCGAAGAGCCCGCAGCACCCGCGCAGTTTAGTAGGGAGACTGCACATCCCACATGTCAGACATCTAACACCGCCAACCGTTTAATTTCAATACCTTTTTTGTTTGGCTCACAATTTAGTTTTTAAAGGGGTTTTCTCATCTTAATGATATAACAGTGATCAATTTTCTAAATATATTTAATTAACTAATTCCCACCCCTTAGAAGAAAATAACCCTATACTTACCTGACTGTTGTCTTCCATCTCCCCTGGTTACGGCCACCGCTCTTCTCAGGAATTGCGATGGCCGCGCTTGCACAGACGACTTATCTTCTCCCGGCCGGCGCAGTCCCGAAAGCGCACGCCGAGACCGCGCATGCGCTATGGTAATTTCTTCCTGGCCAGTATAGTATAATTGCCAGGAAGAAGTCACCAGGGCGCATGCGCGGCCTCGGCGTGCGCGTTCAGTCCAGCGCGCGGCCCGGCCGGGAGAAGACTTCAATCAAGATGGAGCCCGCCCCCTGCCGAAACCAGGAAGTGGACAGCGCGCCGGGAGCAGGTAAGTATGAAACGGCGTGTTGATAATACCCCTTTAAGGCTACATTCACACTAGTGTTATTCTTCTCCGGCGCAGAGTTCCGTCCTAGGGGCTCTATACCGGAAAATAACTGATCAGGCATAACCCCATGCATTCAGAATGGAGAGCAATCCGTCCAGGATGCATCAGGATGTCTTCAGTTCAGTCACTGAACGGCGTCTTGGACGGAGGAAATACCGCAGCATGCTGCAGTTCTTCTATCTCCGTCCATTCCGGATCAGTTGCTGGAATGCCGAATCCGTCCTTAGAAACTGATCCATTTGTCCGTATGAGAAATGGACGGATCCGGATCAGTCTACAAATGCTGACCATTTGCATGCAGATTGCCTGATCCGGCGATGGAACTGCTTGCCGGATCCCTCTGCCGTAAGTGTGAAAGTAGCCGAATACAGACAATTAAGTTACATCTTATCAATATGTAATTGATTGGTAGCAAGCCTGCTAGACCTATACCCAGATAGGGGAGGACAGCAGCTGCGGGGCACAAGACCATCCTCCTTACCCGGACAGAAGATGGGCTGGCGGAAGGCGTCTTCCAGGAAGGAAGCTCAGAAAGTTTCATGGACTCGATGCCAGTCCCGGTAAAAAGGCCTATTAAGGCTCCATCTTCAGACCTGGGCATCATTAGGTGATCCACTGGTGTCAGTCATCCTGTCTGGTGATGGCGCCCGCCTGCTGGTCTTCTTAGGGAGGAGACGTGATTACGCTGGACTTCTCTCTGCAGTTACGGTTCCTATGTTGCCCCCTTTACCCTTCTTTCCTCAGTTGCCCCCGGGGTGTTTTGCCCCTCTCTGCTTTGTTTTTCGGAGGGTTGACGTATTACCACAGGAATCTTACTTTCGGGACCTTTTCTGTTCATGTTATACCCGGCAGAAAGGTTGTGAAGCAACTAATGTCATACATTAAAGGGTTTCTGTCATCAGACATGACGTTATGTAGCTGACTGACATTAGCGATGTGCTAATCTCATACAGAACAGTGCGCTTTATCACTCCCTGCCGCCGCCCTTCTCTTAAAATAAACACTTTTCCCTAAATCCCGCACCGTCCCATTTAGTATTTGGCGCAGTGAGTGAAGGACGCACTCCCGCTGCCGGCCTCCTTCCTTCAGCGCAGGATTTACAGGACACGGAGGAGAAGTGACGTCAATCAGCAGGACCGGGGCGTGCCAAAGTGTGCGCAGACGGAGCCTGTAGGTGCTGCAGCAACGCCCTATTAGCGGCAGGCAGGGAGTTATAACGCACACTGTTATGTACTGTGGACATGAGCACATTGCTCAGCCAGATACGCAACGTTATGGCGGGGTTTTCAGAGATGTATTGCTCAGGCTAGGTGATCAGTATCTGACACCGGAGACCCCGCTGATCAGCTGCTTGAGATGACAGCCTTCTCTCTGCTGTCCCTAGGCCAGTGACCAGGGCTGAGTGCGGAGTGCTGGACCGACCTATGCAGCTGAGCAGTGGGGGTCCGTCCCCCACGGCTCAGAGGATGGCTCATCAGTATGAAATAATCTTGTAAAATCCCTTAACCACTTCACGTCCGCCCATAGGATATAAACGTCCTATGGGTGGACGTTTATCTCCTAATGCACGTTTTAAAACGTCTTTTTAGAAATAGCAGCTGCACGCTAATCGTGCAGCTGCTGATCGGGTTGCCCGCTGTCAGTGACAGCAGGGCAACCCTAAGACAAGGCAGGGACAGTGCCCAGGTGTCCCTGCCTTCACGAGCGCTGTGTCTGCAGGAGAGTGCAGGAGCTGTGTGAGGTCTCTCAGAGACCTCGATCAGCCCTGCTGTGAGGCTGTACAGCGCTGTATACTGCTGTACAGCCTCTCTAGGGGGTGTATTTCCACTGTAACTGGGGCTCCTATGTCAGTCCTGCACTGAGGCTGTACAGCGCTGTATACTGCTGTACAGCCTCTATAGGGGTGCATTTCCACTGTAACTGGGGCTCCTATGTCAGTCCTGCACTGAGGCTGTACAGCGCTGTATACTGCTGTACAGCCTCTATAGGGGTGCATTTCCACTGTAACTGGGGCTCCTATGTCAGCCCTGCACTGAGGCTGTACAGCGCTGTATACTGCTGTACAACCTCTCTGGGGGGTGTATTTCCCCTGTAACTGGGGCTCCTATGTCAGCCCTGCACTGAGGCTGTACAGCGCTGTATACTGCTGTACAGCCTGTCTGGGGGGTGTATTTCTCCTGTAACTGGGGCTCCTATGTCAGCCCTGCACTGAGGCTGTACAGCGCTGTATACTGCTGTACAGCCTCTCTGGGGGGTGTATTACCCCTGTAACTGGGGCTCCTATGTCAGCCCTGCACTGAGGCTGTACAGTGCTGTATACTGCTGTACGGCCTCTCTGGGGGGTGTATTTCCACTGTAACTGGGGCTCCTATGTCAGCCCTGCACTGAGGCTGTACAGCGCTGTATACTGCTGTACAGCCTCTCTGGGGGGTGTATTACCCCTGTAACTGGGGCTCCTATGTCAGCCCTGCACTGAGGCTGTACAGTGCTGTATACTGCTGTACAGCCTCTCTGGGGGGTGTATTACCCCTGTAACTGGGGCTCCTATGTCAGCCCTGCACTGAGGCTGTACAGCGCTGTATACTGCTGTACGGCCTCTCTGGGGGGTGTATTTCTCCTGTAACTGGGGCTCCTATGTCAGTCCTGCACTGAGGCTGTACAGCGCTGTATACTGCTGTACAGCCTCTATAGGGGTGCATTTCCACTGTAACTGGGGCTCCTATGTCAGCCCTGCACTGAGGCTGTACAGCGCTGTATACTGCTGTACAACCTCTCTGGGGGGTGTATTTCCCCTGTAACTGGGGCTCCTATGTCAGCCCTGCACTGAGGCTGTACAGCGCTGTATACTGCTGTACAGCCTCTATAGGGGTGTATTTCCACTGTAACTGGGGCTCCTATGTCAGCCCTGTACTGAGGCTGTACAGCGCTGTATACTGCTGTACAGCCTGTCTGGGGGGTGTATTTCTCCTGTAACTGGGGCTCCTATGTCAGCCCTGCACTGAGGCTGTACAGCGCTGTATACTGCTGTACAACCTCTCTGGGGGGTGTATTTCTCCTGTAACTGGGGCTCCTATGTCAGCCCTGCACTGAGGCTGTACAGCGCTGTATACTGCTGTACAGCCTCTCTAGGGGGTGTATTTCCACTGTAACTGGGGCTCCTATGTCAGCCCTGCACTGAGGCTGTACAGCGCTGTATACTGCTGTACAGCCTCTCTGGGGGGGTGTATTTCTCCTGTAACTGGGGCTCCTATGTCAGCCCTGCACTGAGGCTGTACAGTGCTGTATACTGCTGTACAGCCTCTCTGGGGGGTGTATTTCTCCTGTAACTGGGGCTCCTATGTCAGCCCTGCACTGAGGCTGTACAGCGCTGTATACTGCTGTACAGCCTCTATAGGGGTGTATTTCCACTGTAACTGGGGCTCCTATGTCAGCCCTGTACTGAGGCTGTACAGCGCTGTATACTGCTGTACAGCCTGTCTGGGGGGTGTATTTCTCCTGTAACTGGGGCTCCTATGTCAGCCCTGCACTGAGGCTGTACAGCGCTGTATACTGCTGTACAGCCTCTCTAGGAGGTGTATTTCCACTGTAACTGGGGCTCCTATGTCAGTCCTGCACTGAGGCTGTACAGCGCTGTATACTGCTGTACAGCCTCTCTGGGGGGGTGTATTTCTCCTGTAACTGGGGCTCCTATGTCAGCCCTGCACTGAGGCTGTACAGTGCTGTATACTGCTGTACAGCCTCTCTGGGGGGTGTATTTCTCCTGTAACTGGGGCTCCTATGTCAGCCCTGCACTGAGGCTGTACAGCGCTGTATACTGCTGTACAGCCTCTATAGGGGTGTATTTCCACTGTAACTGGGGCTCCTATGTCAGCCCTGCACTGAGGCTGTACAGCGCTGTATACTGCTGTACGGCCTCTCTGGGGGGTGTATTTCCCCTGTAACTGGGGCTCCTATGTCAGCCCTGCACTGAGGCTGTACAGCGCTGTATACTGCTGTACAGCCTCTCTGGGGGGTGTATTTCTCCTGTAACTGGGGCTCCTATGTCAGCCCTGCTCTGAGGCTGTACAGCGCTGTATACTGCTGTACAGCCTCTATAGGGGTGCATTTCCACTGTAACTGGGGCTCCTATGTCAGTCCTGCACTGAGGCTGTACAGCGCTGTATACTGCTGTACAGCCTCTATAGGGGTGTATTTCCACTGTAACTGGGGCTCCTATGTCAGCCCTGTACTGAGGCTGTACAGCGCTGTATACTGCTGTACAGCCTGTCTGGGGGGTGTATTTCCCCTGTAACTGGGGCTCCTATGTCAGCCCTGCACTGAGGCTGTACAGCGCTGTATACTGCTGTACAGCCTCTCTGGGGGGTGTATTTCCTCTGTAACTGGGGCTCCTATGTCAGCCCTGCACTGAGGCTGTACAGCGCTGTATACTGCTGTACAGCCTCTCTAGGGGGTGTATTTCCACTGTAACTGGGGCTCCTATGTCAGTCCTGCACTGAGGCTGTACAGCGCTGTATACTGCTGTACAGCCTCTCTGGGGGGGTGTATTTCTCCTGTAACTGGGGCTCCTATGTCAGCCCTGCACTGAGGCTGTACAGTGCTGTATACTGCTGTACAGCCTCTCTGGGGGGTGTATTTCTCCTGTAACTGGGGCTCCTATGTCAGCCCTGCACTGAGGCTGTACAGCGCTGTATACTGCTGTACAGCCTCTATAGGGGTGCATTTCCACTGTAACTGGGGCTCCTATGTCAGCCCTGCACTGAGGCTGTACAGCGCTGTATACTGCTGTACGGCCTCTCTGGGGGGTGTATTTCCCCTGTAACTGGGGCTCCTATGTCAGCCCTGCACTGAGGCTGTACAGCGCTGTATACTGCTGTACAGCCTCTCTGGGGGGTGTATTTCCCCTGTAACTGGGGCTCCTATGTCAGCCCTGCTCTGAGGCTGTACAGCGCTGTATACTGCTGTACAGCCTCTATAGGGGTGCATTTCCACTGTAACTGGGGCTCCTATGTCAGTCCTGCACTGAGGCTGTACAGCGCTGTATACTGCTGTACAGCCTCTATAGGGGTGTATTTCCACTGTAACTGGGGCTCCTATGTCAGCCCTGTACTGAGGCTGTACAGCGCTGTATACTGCTGTACAGCCTGTCTGGGGGGTGTATTTCCCCTGTAACTGGGGCTCCTATGTCAGCCCTGCACTGAGGCTGTACAGCGCTGTATACTGCTGTACAGCCTCTCTGGGGGGTGTATTTCCTCTGTAACTGGGGCTCCTATGTCAGCCCTGCACTGAGGCTGTACAGCGCTGTATACTGCTGTACAGCCTCTCTAGGGGGTGTATTTCCACTGTAACTGGGGCTCCTATGTCAGTCCTGCACTGAGGCTGTACAGCGCTGTATACTGCTGTACAGCCTCTCTGGGGGGGTGTATTTCTCCTGTAACTGGGGCTCCTATGTCAGCCCTGCACTGAGGCTGTACAGTGCTGTATACTGCTGTACAGCCTCTCTGGGGGGTGTATTTCTCCTGTAACTGGGGCTCCTATGTCAGCCCTGCACTGAGGCTGTACAGCGCTGTATACTGCTGTACAGCCTCTATAGGGGTGCATTTCCACTGTAACTGGGGCTCCTATGTCAGCCCTGCACTGAGGCTGTACAGCGCTGTATACTGCTGTACGGCCTCTCTGGGGGGTGTATTTCTCCTGTAACTGGGGCTCCTATGTCAGCCCTGCACTGGGGCTGTACAGCGCTGTATACTGCTGTACAGCCTCTCTGGGGGGTGTATTTCTCCTGTAACTGGGGCTCCTATGTCAGCCCTGCACTGAGGCTGTACAGTGCTGTATACTGCTGTACGGCCTCTCTGGGGGGTGTATTTCTCCTGTAACTGGGGCTCCTATGTCAGCCCTGCACTGAGGCTGTACAGCGCTGTATACTGCTGTACAGCCTCTCTGGGGGGTGTATTTCTCCTGTAACTGGGGCTCCTATGTCAGCCCTGCACTGAGGCTGTACAGCGCTGTATACTGCTGTACAGCCTCTATAGGGGTGCATTTCCACTGTAACTGGGGCTCCTATGTCAGCCCTGCACTGAGGCTGTACAGCGCTGTATACTGCTGTACAGCCTCTCTGGGGGGTGTATTTCTCCTGTAACTGGGGCTCCTATGTCAGCCCTGCTCTGAGGCTGTACAGCGCTGTATACTGCTGTACAGCCTCTATAGGGGTGCATTTCCACTGTAACTGGGGCTCCTATGTCAGCCCTGCACTGAGGCTGTACAGCGCTGTATACTGCTGTACGGCCTCTCTGGGGGGTGTATTTCTCCTGTAACTGGGGCTCCTATGTCAGCCCTGCACTGAGGCTGTACAGCGCTGTATACTGCTGTATGGCCTCTCTGGGGGGTGTATTTCTCCTGTAACTGGGGCTCCTATGTCAGCCCTGCACTGAGGCTGTACAGCGCTGTATACTGCTGTACAGCCTCTCTGGGGGGTGTATTTCTCCTGTAACTGGGGCTCCTATGTCAGCCCTGCTCTGAGGCTGTACAGCGCTGTATACTGCTGTACAGCCTCTATAGGGGTGCATTTCCACTGTAACTGGGGCTCCTATGTCAGCCCTGCACTGAGGCTGTACAGCGCTGTATACTGCTGTACGGCCTCTCTGGGGGGTGTATTTCCCCTGTAACTGGGGCTCCTATGTCAGCCCTGCACTGAGGCTGTACAGCGCTGTATACTGCTGTACAGCCTCTCTGGGGGGTGTATTTCTCCTGTAACTGGGGCTCCTATGTCAGCCCTGCTCTGAGGCTGTACAGCGCTGTATACTGCTGTACAGCCTCTATAGGGGTGCATTTCCACTGTAACTGGGGCTCCTATGTCAGCCCTGCACTGAGGCTGTACAGCGCTGTATACTGCTGTACAGCCTCTCTGGGGGGTGTATTTCTCCTGTAACTGGGGCTCCTATGTCAGCCCTGCACTGAGGCTGTACAGTGCTGTATACTGCTGTACAGCCTCTCTGGGGGGTGTATTTCTCCTGTAACTGGGGCTCCTATGTCAGCCCTGCACTGAGGCTGTACAGCGCTGTATACTGCTGTACAGCCTCTCTGGGGGGTGTATTTCTCCTGTAACTGGGGCTCCTATGTCAGCCCTGCACTGAGGCTGTACAGCGCTGTATTCTGCTGTACAGCCTCTATAGGGGTGCATTTCCACTGTAACTGGGGCTCCTATGTCAGTCCTGCACTGAGGCTGTACAGCGCTGTATACTGCTGTACAGCCTCTATAGGGGTGCATTTCCACTGTAACTGGGGCTCCTATGTCAGTCCTGCACTGAGGCTGTACAGCGCTGTATACTGCTGTACAGCCTCTCTGGGGGGTGTATTTCTCCTGTAACTGGGGCTCCTATGTCAGCCCTGCACTGAGGCTGTACAGCGCTGTATACTGCTGTACAGCCTCTATAGGGGTGTATTTCCACTGTAACTGGGGCTCCTATGTCAGCCCTGTACTGAGGCTGTACAGCGCTGTATACTGCTGTACAGCCTGTCTGGGGGGTGTATTTCTCCTGTGTTACGACACTCACCGCCAGGTAGATGAAGCCGCCGTTTAGTGAATAAGCTCCTTTCTCCAGAAATGCAGTTTTTAATCCAGCCGATCGTCAAACTCCCGAATGGAGCATACGAAGTGGCAACTCCCGATCAGCAATTCAGTCGAACTCCTTACACAGCTAGCAATATACGAAAGCGCTGTCCCAATAATAAATCCCTCCACAAACGAGACCAAGCTCCGTCTTGAAAGTCAAACAGGAATCAATTTTATTGAGGGCTAGCCGCCCGTATTTATGCAGGTCTCCATCTGGTGGACACGCCCCTAGGGGACCAGACTGGAGACTGACACAGGACAGACATGCAGCACTACAGAGACAATACATCCCCCACAATGCATCATGGTCTCCTCCTCTCTGCCCTGGAGACCTGAGGAGTAATCCCATTATCTCTCAAGACAGAGGGAAACCACAATACACACGTGGGGACAACAGAACAGACATCACCATTTAAACACACAATGTCACAACCCTTTTCAATACACAGACATTTAACATCCCAAAATGGCACGCATTAGACCAGGAGTTCAAGTTAGTTTACGTCCTTTGTGAACAATGAGGCCATTTGGGTTAACTAGCAGCACACTCTTCTCCTGGGTGGCCGTCCGTTCAGTAGTTCCAATCGGTATTTGGGGAAACACACGAACAGGGGCATACGGGCAGGAAATCCAGCGAAATGAAGGCGCACAGACGAACCAGCAATATAGGTCTATACAGATGGATCTGTCACACGGCTCCCCCCTTGTGGGACACTCCGGCAGACCCGGCTTGACCCTTTAGCGGGTCAACTTGGGGATGACCGGACTAGGAGGTAGCAAGAACGTCGGTTTGCCGGGACAATCCATCTGCATTCCCATTCTGCTTACCGGGTCGGTAGCTGATGGTGAAGTTATACGGTTGTAAAGCTAAACTCCACCGCAGCAGTCTACCATTGTCTCCTGAGACCCGGTTAAGCCAGACAAGGGGATTGTGGTCCGTCACAAGGGAAAATTCCTGTCCATACAAATAAGGGCTTAACTTTTTCAATGCCCAGACCAGGGCCAAGCATTCCTTCTCCACTGCCGCATAACTCACTTCTCGGGGTAACAGCTTTCTACTGAGATATGCGACAGGGTGCTCTCCTCCATCTTCCCCGACCTGGCTCAGCACAGCCCCCAGTCCATACATGGAAGCATCTGTATGGACGAGAAAACGTTTGTTAGGGACTGGGGCAGCCAGGACAGGGGCATTTACAAGAGCCTGTTTGAGTGCTTGAAACGCAGCTTCACAAGCCGGAGACCACAGGACCTGCTTAGGGAGATTTTTCTTAGTCAGGTCAGTCAGGGGCTTAGCAATAGTGCTGTAGTCTGGGACAAAGCGTCTGTAATACCCTGCTGTCCCTAGGAAGGCTAACACCTGGGTCTTAGTGATAGGTGTGGGCCAGTTAGCTACTGCCTCTATCTTAGCCGGCTCCGGTCTCTGGCTCCCACACCCCACTCTGTGACCCAGGTATTGCACTTCAGCCATGCCTAGATGGCACTTCTCTGGCTTCAATGTCAGGCCAGCAGCCCGAATTTTGTCCAAAACTACCCCTACATGTACTAGGTGTTCCTCCCAGGACCCACTGTAGATCGCAATGTCATCCAGGTATGCACACGCAAATTCCTGGAATCCATCGAGAAGTCTATCCACCATACGCTGAAAGGTAGCCGGGGCATTCTTCATCCCAAATGGCATGACCTTAAATTGGTACAAGCCAAATGGGGTGACGAAGGCCGACTTGGGGATAGCATCCTCGGCCAGGGGAATCTGCCAATAGCCTTTACACAGGTCTATGGTGGTCAGATAGCGTCCCCTGGCAATACGATCTAATAATTCGTCTACCCGGGGCATCGGGTAGGCGTCAGTGGTGGTCCGCTCGTTGAGCCGCCTGTAGTCTACACAGAACCGCGTGGTCCCATCTTTCTTAGGCACCAGGACTACAGGCGAAGCCCAAGGACTATCGGAGTGTTCGATGACCCCAAGCTGGGTCATCTCCTGTATCTCCTTCCGCATTCCTTCTCGGACTGCTTCAGGGATACGGTAAGGGGGCTGTCGCAGGGGGTTCTGTCCAGGGGTCTCTACCTTATGTACAGTTAGGGTAGTGTAGCCAGGCTCTTGGGAGAACGTCGCCTGCTTCTCCCACAGAAGCTGTCTTGCCTGTCCCTTCTCTGTGGGGCTTAATCTATCCCCTAGCTGTACAAGACTAGTAAGGTCAGTCTGGGAGTCCCTCTCTAACAAATCGGGTAAGGGTAAACTCTCTGTATCGTCTGCAGCAGGGGCACATACTGCAGCGACATCCTCCGGTCTCTCCTGATACTCCTTTAGCATGTTCACATGAAAGGATCGCTGGATCCTTTCATCTGAACAGCTGGCTATGAGGTAGGTAGTATCACACACCTGAGCTACCACCTTATACGGGCCCTGCCAAGATGCTTGCATCTTGTTCGCCTTCACAGGTTTGAGCACTAGCACTTTCTGCCCAACCTGGAAGACTCGCTGCCGGGCACCCCGATCGTACCATCTCTTCTGTCTCCCCTGGGCCACCTGGAGATTCTCTCTTACCATCAGGGACAGTTTCTCCATGCGGTCCCGGAGTTCCAGGACATACGGTACTATGGGGGTCCCTTCCTGCTCTGTCTCCCCCTCCCAGTGGCCTCTAATGAGATCTAGGGGTCCGCGGACCCTCCTCCCATAGAGCAACTCAAAGGGGGAGAACCCAGTAGATTCCTGGGGCACCTCTCTGTAAGAAAACAACAGATGAGGCAGGAATCGCTCCCAGTCTCTGCAAGTGTCAGAAAAGGTCCTCAACATCTGTTTGAGGGTGCCGTTAAATCGCTCGCAGAGGCCGTTAGTCTGTGGATGGTACGGGGAACTAAGTATCGGTTTAATGCCGCACACCCTCCACAGTTCCTGGGTGAGCACAGCGGTAAATTGGGTTCCCTGGTCAGAGAGAATCTCCTTAGGGAACCCGACCCTAGTAAAAATTCTAACCAGGGCATCAGCAACTGTCTCTGCCTCTATATCAGACAGCGCTACTGCCTCTGGATAGCGAGTGGCATAGTCCACCACGGTGAGAATATACTTCTTACCGGATGGACTAGCCCTGGCCAGTGGACCCACAATGTCAACGGCTATGCGGGCAAAGGGCTCCCCAATGATAGGCATAGACATAAGCCTAGCTCTTGGGTGGTCCCCCCGCTTTCCTACCCGTTGACAAGTGTCACACGTACTACAATATATCCGCACAGCCTGATTAAAATTTGGCCAAAAGAAGTTCTGCATGATCCTATAGGCTGTGCGACGGGACCCTAGATGTCCGGCTAATGGAACATCATGCCCTATCCGCAGAATCTCCTGCCGGTATTTTGCGGGCACCACCAGCTGTCGATTCGGCGGATGGGCAACACTTTTCTGGGACGGTTTAGGGAACCTATATAACCTGTCCCCCACCCATTCATACCGCTCCCCATCTACTCCTACCTCTCCAGTATCTGCTCTGTCTCTATACTTCTGGAGAGTCGGATCTGCCTGAGTTTCCCTCCCAAACTCCTCTGGGGAATCCCAGCTAGCAAAGGTCTGTCCTAGGGTATCAGTCGGGGAATCGGGTCTTACCTGGGTCTCAGCAGCAGGTGGGCTGGTTCCAGCAGCACGGGTCTGGGCCCGGGTAGTCACTGGGTTGACATCAGCAGGTCCCATTGGAGCATAAGCAGAAACCAAAGGGGCCAGGTCATTCCCGAGCAAGACATCAGCAGGCAAGTCTTTCATAACCCCCACATTCACATGTCCAGAGCCCACTCCCCAATGCAAATGAACCCGGGCAACAGGTAGACGGAACACGGCGCCTCCTGCTACCCTCACTGCCACAGTATTTCCAGTGTGTTGGTGTTCCGAAACAAGGTTCTTTTGGAGCAGGGTCATAGTGGCTCCGGTGTCTCTCAGACCAGTGACCACTTTGCCATTTAGTCTAACGGTCTGCCTGTGTTGCTGCCGGTTATCCTGCTGGGCTGCTTGTACTGGATCCGCCTCATGTAGTATACCCCAAAATTCCTCCTGCTCAAGACAGTGAGCGGAAGACTGGGGTGGCTGCTGATGTCCGCCGGCTGGTTTTCTCCACGACTGCGCTTGGTTGTTATTGTTCAATGGGCACTCCGGTCTCTTGTGCCCCAACTGTTTGCACCCATAGCACCGGATAGGCTGAGAGTAATCCCGGGCGTTGAACCGAGCTGGCTGAACATAATTGTTCGCTGGTGGTATTGTGGGGGTGCGTTGCGCTGGGGGGTGATACACAGTAGTGGTTGGAGGTGCTGCCGGTTTGTACTCCACTCGGGTAGGGACCTTGGCTGCTGTCTGGTCTAGCCTCCGTGCATCTGTGTATTCATCGGCCAGACGAGCAGCTTCAGGTAAGGTAGCGGGTTTGCGGTCCCTAACCCACTCTCTGACTCCTGCAGGTAACCGATCAAAGCAGTGCTCCAACAAAAATACTTGCAGCACCTCTTCCCCAGTTACCGCTTGGCACCCTGCCATCCAGTGGGCTGCGGTGCGGTGTACCCTGCATGCCCACTCCACATAAGAATCGCCAGCCTGCTTGTTAGTGTCCCGGAATCGCCGCCGGT
Source organism: Bufo bufo (assembly GCF_905171765.1). Taxonomy (NCBI): domain Eukaryota; kingdom Metazoa; phylum Chordata; class Amphibia; order Anura; family Bufonidae; genus Bufo; species Bufo bufo. The sequence goes on from NW_024400003.1 coordinate 172,665, forward strand.
ACGCCTCAGGGGTGACAGCGTATCTGGCCAAAAGGGTATCTTTTACTGCCCGGTAACTTGTAAGTTCCTCCTCTGGGATGGCCCGAAAAGCCTCACTGGCCCGGCCGGATAATTTCCCAGAGAGGATAGTGACCCATTCCTCTGTGGGTACCTGGTGTAAGGCACACTGCCTTTCAAAATCGGCCAGGAACCCGTCAATCTCTCCCTCCGTTTCCACAAAATGTCTAAATGCAGCAAAAGGTACCTTTCTCCTTCCATTATTATTATGGGGTACCTCTGCTGCTGCAGCTCCTCTTCCCTGGAGCGCCTGTTGTGCTGATACTACTGCTTGCACCTGGACCACAATATCTGCTGCAGGGTTGGGGCCAAAGTGTGCCAGCCTTATCTGGACTGCCCGGTTAAATTGTACCTCCTCGGGTGTTAAATCCAGTATGCCAGGCACATTAGCTGTCTCCGTTCCCTGTGCTGCATCCATCTCCAATAATATAGAAATAATCTCTCTCTTCTTGAGATTACTCGCTGATCGTCCTCTGCGTTCCAATATATCTTTAAGGGTAGCACGCCTTAATTCCTCATACTGCATTTCCACCCTGGGATTTGTAGCTGGCCTTCTGGGCGGTGGGATTCATCCCACTGCTGCCACCAATTGTTACGACACTCACCGCCAGGTAGATGAAGCCGCCGTTTAGTGAATAAGCCCCTTTCTCCAGAAATGCAGTTTTTAATCCAGCCGATCGTCAAACTCCCGAATGGAGAATACGAAGTGGCAACTCCCGATCAGCAATTCAGTCGAACTCCTTCCACAGCTAGCAATATACGAAAGCGCTGTCCCAATAATAAATCCCTCCACAAACGAGACCAAGCTCCGTCTTGAAAGTCAAACAGGAATCAATTTTATTGAGGGCTACCCACCCGTATTTATGCAGGTCTCCATCTGGTGGACACGCCCCTAGGGGACCAGACTGGAGACTGACACAGGACAGACATGCAGCACTACAGAGACAATGCATCCCCCACAATGCATCATGGTCTCCTCCTCTCTGCCCTGGAGACACCCGAGGAGTAATCCCATTATCTCTCAAGACAGAGGGAAACCACAATACACATGTGGGGACAACAGAACAGACATCACCATTTAAACACACAATGTCACAACCCTTTTCAATACACAGACATTTAACATCCCAAAATGGCACGCATTAGACCAGGAGTTCAAGTTAGTTTACGTCCTTTGTGAACAATGAGGCCATTTGGGTTAACTAGCAGCACACTCTTCTCCTGGGTGGCCGTCCGTTCAGTAGTTCCAATCGGTATTTGGGGAAACACACGAACAGGGGCATACGGGCAGGAAATCCAGCGAAATGAAGGCGCACAGACGAACCAGCAATATAGGTCTATACAGATGGATCTGTCACATCCTGTAACTGGGGCTCCTATGTCAGCCCTGCACTGAGGCTGTACAGCGCTGTATACTGCTGTACAGCCTCTCTGGGGGGGTGTATTTCTCCTGTAACTGGGGCTCCTATGTCAGCCCTGCACTGAGGCTGTACAGTGCTGTATACTGCTGTACAGCCTCTCTGGGGGGTGTATTTCTCCTGTAACTGGGGCTCCTATGTCAGCCCTGCACTGAGGCTGTACAGCGCTGTATACTGCTGTACAGCCTCTATAGGGGTGTATTTCCACTGTAACTGGGGCTCCTATGTCAGCCCTGTACTGAGGCTGTACAGCGCTGTATACTGCTGTACAGCCTGTCTGGGGGGTGTATTTCTCCTGTAACTGGGGCTCCTATGTCAGCCCTGCACTGAGGCTGTACAGCGCTGTATACTGCTGTACAGCCTCTCTAGGAGGTGTATTTCCACTGTAACTGGGGCTCCTATGTCAGTCCTGCACTGAGGCTGTACAGCGCTGTATACTGCTGTACAGCCTCTCTGGGGGGGTGTATTTCTCCTGTAACTGGGGCTCCTATGTCAGCCCTGCACTGAGGCTGTACAGTGCTGTATACTGCTGTACAGCCTCTCTGGGGGGTGTATTTCTCCTGTAACTGGGGCTCCTATGTCAGCCCTGCACTGAGGCTGTACAGCGCTGTATACTGCTGTACAGCCTCTATAGGGGTGCATTTCCACTGTAACTGGGGCTCCTATGTCAGCCCTGCACTGAGGCTGTACAGCGCTGTATACTGCTGTACGGCCTCTCTGGGGGGTGTATTTCCCCTGTAACTGGGGCTCCTATGTCAGCCCTGCACTGAGGCTGTACAGCGCTGTATACTGCTGTACAGCCTCTCTGGGGGGTGTATTTCTCCTGTAACTGGGGCTCCTATGTCAGCCCTGCTCTGAGGCTGTACAGCGCTGTATACTGCTGTACAGCCTCTATAGGGGTGCATTTCCACTGTAACTGGGGCTCCTATGTCAGTCCTGCACTGAGGCTGTACAGCGCTGTATACTGCTGTACAGCCTCTATAGGGGTGTATTTCCACTGTAACTGGGGCTCCTATGTCAGCCCTGTACTGAGGCTGTACAGCGCTGTATACTGCTGTACAGCCTGTCTGGGGGGTGTATTTCCCCTGTAACTGGGGCTCCTATGTCAGCCCTGCACTGAGGCTGTACAGCGCTGTATACTGCTGTACAGCCTCTCTGGGGGGTGTATTTCCTCTGTAACTGGGGCTCCTATGTCAGTCCTGCACTGAGGCTGTACAGCGCTGTATACTGCTGTACAGCCTCTCTGGGGGGGTGTATTTCTCCTGTAACTGGGGCTCCTATGTCAGCCCTGCACTGAGGTTGTACAGTGCTGTATACTGCTGTACAGCCTCTCTGGGGGGTGTATTTCTCCTGTAACTGGGGCTCCTATGTCAGCCCTGCACTGAGGCTGTACAGCGCTGTATACTGCTGTACAGCCTCTATAGGGGTGCATTTCCACTGTAACTGGGGCTCCTATGTCAGCCCTGCACTGAGGCTGTACAGCGCTGTATACTGCTGTACGGCCTCTCTGGGGGGTGTATTTCCCCTGTAACTGGGGCTCCTATGTCAGCCCTGCACTGAGGCTGTACAGCGCTGTATACTGCTGTACAGCCTCTCTGGGGGGTGTATTTCTCCTGTAACTGGGGCTCCTATGTCAGCCCTGCTCTGAGGCTGTACAGCGCTGTATACTGCTGTACAGCCTCTATAGGGGTGCATTTCCACTGTAACTGGGGCTCCTATGTCAGCCCTGCACTGAGGCTGTACAGCGCTGTATACTGCTGTACAGCCTCTCTGGGGGGTGTATTTCTCCTGTAACTGGGGCTCCTATGTCAGCCCTGCACTGAGGCTGTACAGTGCTGTATACTGCTGTACGGCCTCTCTGGGGGGTGTATTTCTCCTGTAACTGGGGCTCCTATGTCAGCCCTGCACTGAGGCTGTACAGCGCTGTATACTGCTGTACAGCCTCTCTGGGGGGTGTATTTCTCCTGTAACTGGGGCTCCTATGTCAGCCCTGCACTGAGGCTGTACAGCGCTGTATACTGCTGTACAGCCTCTATAGGGGTGCATTTCCACTGTAACTGGGGCTCCTATGTCAGTCCTGCACTGAGGCTGTACAGCGCTGTATACTGCTGTACAGCCTCTATAGGGGTGTATTTCCACTGTAACTGGGGCTCCTATGTCAGCCCTGTACTGAGGCTGTACAGCGCTGTATACTGCTGTACAGCCTGTCTGGGGGGTGTATTTCTCCTGTAACTGGGGCTCCTATGTCAGCCCTGCACTGAGGCTGTACAGCGCTGTATACTGCTGTACAACCTCTCTGGGGGGTGTATTTCTCCTGTAACTGGGGCTCCTATGTCAGCCCTGCACTGAGGCTGTACAGCGCTGTATACTGCTGTACAGCCTCTCTAGGGGGTGTATTTCCACTGTAACTGGGGCTCCTATGTCAGTCCTGCACTGAGGCTGTACAGCGCTGTATACTGCTGTACAGCCTCTCTGGGGGGGTGTATTTCTCCTGTAACTGGGGCTCCTATGTCAGCCCTGCACTGAGGCTGTACAGTGCTGTATACTGCTGTACAGCCTCTCTGGGGGGTGTATTTCTCCTGTAACTGGGGCTCCTATGTCAGCCCTGCACTGAGGCTGTACAGCGCTGTATACTGCTGTACAGCCTCTATAGGGGTGTATTTCCACTGTAACTGGGGCTCCTATGTCAGCCCTGTACTGAGGCTGTACAGCGCTGTATACTGCTGTACAGCCTGTCTGGGGGGTGTATTTCTCCTGTAACTGGGGCTCCTATGTCAGCCCTGCACTGAGGCTGTACAGCGCTGTATACTGCTGTACAGCCTCTCTAGGGGGTGTATTTCCACTGTAACTGGGGCTCCTATGTCAGTCCTGCACTGAGGCTGTACAGCGCTGTATACTGCTGTACGGCCTCTCTGGGGGGTGTATTTCTCCTGTAACTGGGGCTACTATGTCAGCCCTGCACTGAGGCTGTACAGCGCTGTATACTGCTGTACAGCCTCTCTGGGGGGTGTATTTCTCCTGTAACTGGGGCTCCTATGTCAGCCCTGCACTGAGGCTGTACAGTGCTGTATACTGCTGTACAGCCTCTCTGGGGGTGTATTTCTCCTGTAACTGGGGCTCCTATGTCAGCCCTGCACTGAGGCTGTACAGCGCTGTATACTGCTGTACAGCCTCTATAGGGGTGCATTTCCACTGTAACTGGGGCTCCTATGTCAGCCCTGCACTGAGGCTGTACAGCGCTGTATACTGCTGTACGGCCTCTCTGGGGGGTGTATTTCCCCTGTAACTGGGGCTCCTATGTCAGCCCTGCACTGAGGCTGTACAGCGCTGTATACTGCTGTACAGCCTCTCTGGGGGGTGTATTTCTCCTGTAACTGGGGCTCCTATGTCAGCCCTGCTCTGAGGCTGTACAGCGCTGTATACTGCTGTACAGCCTCTATAGGGGTGCATTTCCACTGTAACTGGGGCTCCTATGTCAGTCCTGCACTGAGGCTGTACAGCGCTGTATACTGCTGTACAGCCTCTATAGGGGTGTATTTCCACTGTAACTGGGGCTCCTATGTCAGCCCTGTACTGAGGCTGTACAGCGCTGTATACTGCTGTACAGCCTGTCTGGGGGGTGTATTTCTCCTGTAACTGGGGCTCCTATGTCAGCCCTGCACTGAGGCTGTACAGCGCTGTATACTGCTGTACAGCCTCTCTAGGGGGTGTATTTCCACTGTAACTGGGGCTCCTATGTCAGTCCTGCACTGAGGCTGTACAGCGCTGTATACTGCTGTACAGCCTCTCTGGGGGGGTGTATTTCTCCTGTAACTGGGGCTCCTATGTCAGCCCTGCACTGAGGCTGTACAGTGCTGTATACTGCTGTACAGCCTCTCTGGGGGGTGTATTTCTCCTGTAACTGGGGCTCCTATGTCAGCCCTGCACTGAGGCTGTACAGCGCTGTATACTGCTGTACAGCCTCTATAGGGGTGCATTTCCACTGTAACTGGGGCTCCTATGTCAGCCCTGCACTGAGGCTGTACAGCGCTGTATACTGCTGTACGGCCTCTCTGGGGGGTGTATTTCCCCTGTAACTGGGGCTCCTATGTCAGCCCTGCACTGAGGCTGTACAGCGCTGTATACTGCTGTACAGCCTCTCTGGGGGGTGTATTTCTCCTGTAACTGGGGCTCCTATGTCAGCCCTGCTCTGAGGCTGTACAGCGCTGTATACTGCTGTACAGCCTCTATAGGGGTGCATTTCCACTGTAACTGGGGCTCCTATGTCAGCCCTGCACTGAGGCTGTACAGCGCTGTATACTGCTGTACAGCCTCTCTGGGGGGTGTATTTCTCCTGTAACTGGGGCTCCTATGTCAGCCCTGCACTGAGGCTGTACAGCGCTGTATACTGCTGTACAGCCTCTATAGGGGTGCATTTCCACTGTAACTGGGGCTCCTATGTCAGCCCTGCACTGAGGCTGTACAGCGCTGTATACTGCTGTACAGCCTCTCTGGGGGGTGTATTTCTCCTGTAACTGGGGCTCCTATGTCAGCCCTGCTCTGAGGCTGTACAGCGCTGTATACTGCTGTACAGCCTCTATAGGGGTGCATTTCCACTGTAACTGGGGCTCCTATGTCAGCCCTGCACTGAGGCTGTACAGCGCTGTATACTGCTGTACGGCCTCTCTGGGGGGTGTATTTCTCCTGTAACTGGGGCTCCTATGTCAGCCCTGCACTGAGGCTGTACAGCGCTGTATACTGCTGTATGGCCTCTCTGGGGGGTGTATTTCTCCTGTAACTGGGGCTCCTATGTCAGCCCTGCACTGAGGCTGTACAGCGCTGTATACTGCTGTACAGCCTCTCTGGGGGGTGTATTTCTCCTGTAACTGGGGCTCCTATGTCAGCCCTGCTCTGAGGCTGTACAGCGCTGTATACTGCTGTACAGCCTCTATAGGGGTGCATTTCCACTGTAACTGGGGCTCCTATGTCAGCCCTGCACTGAGGCTGTACAGCGCTGTATACTGCTGTACAGCCTCTATAGGGGTGCATTTCCACTGTAACTGGGGCTCCTATGTCAGCCCTGCACTGAGGCTGTACAGCGCTGTATACTGCTGTACAGCCTCTCTGGGGGGTGTATTTCTCCTGTAACTGGGGCTCCTATGTCAGCCCTGCTCTGAGGCTGTACAGCGCTGTATACTGCTGTACAGCCTCTATAGGGGTGCATTTCCACTGTAACTGGGGCTCCTATGTCAGCCCTGCACTGAGGCTGTACAGCGCTGTATACTGCTGTACAGCCTCTCTGGGGGGTGTATTTCTCCTGTAACTGGGGCTCCTATGTCAGCCCTGCACTGAGGCTGTACAGTGCTGTATACTGCTGTACGGCCTCTCTGGGGGGTGTATTTCTCCTGTAACTGGGGCTCCTATGTCAGCCCTGCACTGAGGCTGTACAGCGCTGTATACTGCTGTACAGCCTCTCTGGGGGGTGTATTTCTCCTGTAACTGGGGCTCCTATGTCAGCCCTGCACTGAGGCTGTACAGCGCTGTATACTGCTGTACAGCCTCTATAGGGGTGCATTTCCACTGTAACTGGGGCTCCTATGTCAGCCCTGCACTGAGGCTGTACAGCGCTGTATACTGCTGTACAGCCTCTCTGGGGGGGGTATTTCTCCTGTAACTGGGGCTCCTATGTCAGCCCTGCTCTGAGGCTGTACAGCGCTGTATACTGCTGTACAGCCTCTATAGGGGTGCATTTCCACTGTAACTGGGGCTCCTATGTCAGCCCTGCACTGAGGCTGTACAGCGCTGTATACTGCTGTACAGCCTCTCTGGGGGGTGTATTTCTCCTGTAACTGGGGCTCCTATGTCAGCCCTGCACTGAGGCTGTACAGCGCTGTATACTGCTGTACAGCCTCTCTGGGGGTGTATTTCTCCTGTAACTGGGGCTCCTATGTCAGCCCTGCTCTGAGGCTGTACAGCGCTGTATACTGCTGTACAGCCTCTATAGGGGTGCATTTCCACTGTAACTGGGGCTCCTATGTCAGCCCTGCACTGAGGCTGTACAGCGCTGTATACTGCTGTACAGCCTCTATAGGGGTGCATTTCCACTGTAACTGGGGCTCCTATGTCAGCCCTGCACTGAGGCTGTACAGCGCTGTATACTGCTGTACAGCCTCTCTGGGGGGTGTATTTCTCCTGTAACTGGGGCTCCTATGTCAGCCCTGCTCTGAGGCTGTACAGCGCTGTATACTGCTGTACAGCCTCTATAGGGGTGCATTTCCACTGTAACTGGGGCTCCTATGTCAGCCCTGCACTGAGGCTGTACAGCGCTGTATACTGCTGTACAGCCTCTCTGGGGGGTGTATTTCTCCTGTAACTGGGGCTCCTATGTCAGCCCTGCACTGAGGCTGTACAGTGCTGTATACTGCTGTACGGCCTCTCTGGGGGGTGTATTTCTCCTGTAACTGGGGCTCCTATGTCAGCCCTGCACTGAGGCTGTACAGCGCTGTATACTGCTGTACAGCCTCTCTGGGGGGTGTATTTCTCCTGTAACTGGGGCTCCTATGTCAGCCCTACACTGAGGCTGTACAGCGCTGTATACTGCTGTACAGCCTCTCTGGGGGGTGTATTTCCACTGTAACTGGGGCTCCTATGTCAGTCCTGCACTGAGGCTGTACAGCGCTGTATACTGCTGTACAGCCTCTCTGGGGGGTGTATTTCCTCTGTAACTGGGGCTCCTATGTCAGCCCTGCACTGAGGCTGTACAGCGCTGTATACTGCTGTACAGCCTCTCTGTGGGGTGCATTTCCACTGTAACTGGGGCTCCTATGTCAGCCCTGCACTGAGGCTGTACAGCGCTGTATACTGCTGTACAGCCTCTCTGGGGGGTGTATTTCCCCTGTAACTGGGGCTCCTATGTCAGCCCTGCACTGAGGCTGTACAGCGCTGTATACTGCTGTACAGCCTCTATAGGGGGTGTATTTCTCCTGTAACTGGGGCTCCTATGTCAGCCCTGCACTGAGGCTGTACAGCGCTGTATACTGCTGTACAGCCTCTATAGGGGTGCATTTCCACTGTAACTGGGGCTCCTATGTCAGTCCTGCACTGAGGCTGTACAGCGCTGTATACTGCTGTACAGCCTCTCTGGGGGGTGTATTTCCTCTGTAACTGGGGCTCCTATGTCAGCCCTGCACTGAGGCTGTACAGCGCTGTATACTGCTGTACAGCCTCTCTGGGGGGTGTATTTCCTCTGTAACTGGGGCTCCTATGTCAGCCCTGTACTGAGGCTGTACAGCGCTGTATACTGCTGTACAGCCTCTCTGGGGGGTGTATTTCCCCTGTAACTGGGGCTCCTATGTCAGCCCTGCACTGAGGCTGTACAGCGCTGTATACTGCTGTACAGCCTCTCTGGGGGGTGTATTTCCCCTGTAACTGGGGCTCCTATGTCAGCCCTGCACTGAGGCTGTACAGGCCTGTATACTGCTGTACAGCCTCTCTGGGGGGTGTATTTCCCCTGTAACTGGGGCTCCTATGTCAGCCCTGCACTGAGGCTGTACAGCGCTGTATACTGCTGTACAGCCTCTATAGGGGTGCATTTCCACTGTAACTGGGGCTCCTATGTCAGTCCTGCACTGAGGCTGTACAGCGCTGTATACTGCTGTACAGCCTCTATAGGGGTGCATTTCCACTGTAACTGGGGCTCCTATGTCAGCCCTGCACTGAGGCTGTACAGCGCTGTATACTGCTGTACAGCCTCTCTGGGGGGTGTATTTCTCCTGTAACTGGGGCTCCTATGTCAGCCCTGCACTGAGGCTGTACAGTGCTGTATACTGCTGTACAGCCTCTCTGGGGGGTGTATTTCTCCTGTAACTGGGGCTCCTATGTCAGCCCTGCACTGAGGCTGTACAGCGCTGTATACTGCTGTACAGCCTCTCTGGGGGGTGTATTTCTCCTGTAACTGGGGCTCCTATGTCAGCCCTGCACTGAGGCTGTACAGCGCTGTATACTGCTGTACAGCCTCTCTATGGGTGTATTTCTCCTGTAACTGGGGCTCCTATGTCAGCCCTACACTGAGGCTGTACAGCGCTGTATACTGCTGTACAGCCTCTCTGGGGGGTGTATTTCCACTGTAACTGGGGCTCCTATGTCAGTCCTGCACTGAGGCTGTACAGCGCTGTATACTGCTGTACAGCCTCTCTGGGGGGTGTATTTCCTCTGTAACTGGGGCTCCTATGTCAGCCCTGCACTGAGGCTGTACAGCGCTGTATACTGCTGTACAGCCTCTCTGGGGGGTGCATTTCCACTGTAACTGGGGCTCCTATGTCAGCCCTGCACTGAGGCTGTACAGCGCTGTATACTGCTGTACAGCCTCTCTGGGGGGTGTATTTCTCCTGTAACTGGGGCTCCTATGTCAGCCCTGCACTGAGGCTGTACAGCGCTGTATACTGCTGTACAGCCTCTCTGGGGGGTGTATTTCCCCTGTAACTGGGGCTCCTATGTCAGCCCTGCACTGAGGCTGTACAGCGCTGTATACTGCTGTACAGCCTCTATAGGGGTGCATTTCTCCTGTAACTGGGGCTCCTATGTCAGCCCTGCACTGAGGCTGTACAGCGCTGTATACTGCTGTACAGCCTCTCTGGGGGGTGTATTTCCCCTGTAACTGGGGCTCCTATGTCAGCCCTGCACTGAGGCTGTACAGCGCTGTATACTGCTGTACAGCCTCTATAGGGGGTGTATTTCTCCTGTAACTGGGGCTCCTATGTCAGCCCTGCACTGAGGCTGTACAGCGCTGTATACTGCTGTACAGCCTCTATAGGGGTGCATTTCCACTGTAACTGGGGCTCCTATGTCAGTCCTGCACTGAGGCTGTACAGCGCTGTATACTGCTGTACAGCCTCTCTGGGGGGTGTATTTCCTCTGTAACTGGGGCTCCTATGTCAGCCCTGCACTGAGGCTGTACAGCGCTGTATACTGCTGTACAGCCTCTCTGGGGGGTGTATTTCCTCTGTAACTGGGGCTCCTATGTCAGCCCTGTACTGAGGCTGTACAGCGCTGTATACTGCTGTACAGCCTCTCTGGGGGGTGTATTTCCACTGTAACTGGGGCTCCTATGTCAGTCCTGCACTGAGGCTGTACAGCGCTGTATACTGCTGTACAGCCTCTCTGGGGGGTGTATTTCCCCTGTAACTGGGGCTCCTATGTCAGCCCTGCACTGAGGCTGTACAGGCCTGTATACTGCTGTACAGCCTCTCTGGGGGGTGTATTTCCCCTGTAACTGGGGCTCCTATGTCAGCCCTGCACTGAGGCTGTACAGCGCTGTATACTGCTGTACAGCCTCTATAGGGGTGCATTTCCACTGTAACTGGGGCTCCTATGTCAGTCCTGCACTGAGGCTGTACAGCGCTGTATACTGCTGTACAGCCTCTATAGGGGTGCATTTCCACTGTAACTGGGGCTCCTATGTCAGCCCTGCACTGAGGCTGTACAGCGCTGTATACTGCTGTACAGCCTCTCTGGGGGGTGTATTTCTCCTGTAACTGGGGCTCCTATGTCAGCCCTGCACTGAGGCTGTACAGTGCTGTATACTGCTGTACAGCCTCTATAGGGGTGTATTTCCCCTGTAACTGGGGCTCCTATGTCAGCCCTGCACTGAGGCTGTACAGCGCTGTATACTGCTGTACAGCCTCTCTGGGGGGTGTATTTCTCCTGTAACTGGGGCTCCTATGTCAGCCCTGCACTGAGGCTGTACAGCGCTGTATACTGCTGTACAGCCTCTCTGGGGGGTGTATTTCTCCTGTAACTGGGGCTCCTATGTCAGCCCTGCACTGAGGCTGTACAGCGCTGTATACTGCTGTACAGCCTCTCTATGGGTGTATTTCTCCTGTAACTGGGGCTCCTATGTCCGCCCTGCACTGAGGCTGTACAGTGCTGTATACTGCTGTACAGCCTCTATAGGGGTGCATTTGTCCTGTAACTGGGGCTCCTATGTCAGCCCTGCACTGAGGCTGTACAGCGCTGTATACTGCTGTACAGCCTCTATAGGGGTGCATTTGTCCTGTAACTGGGGCTCCTATGTCAGTCCTGCACTGAGGCTGTACAGCGCTGTATACTGCTGTACGGCCTCTCTGGGGGGTGTATTTCTCCTGTAACTGGGGCTCCTATGTCAGCCCTGCACTGAGGCTGTACAGCGCTGTATACTGCTGTACAGCCTCTCTGGGGGGTGTATTTCTCCTGTAACTGGGGCTACTATGTCAGCCCTGCACTGAGGCTGTACAGTGCTGTATACTGCTGTACAGCCTCTCTGGGGGGTGTATTTCTCCTGTAACTGGGGCTACTATATCAGCCCTGCACTGAGGCTGTACAGCGCTGTATACTGCTGTACAGCCTCTATAGGGGTGCATTTGTCCTGTAACTGGGGCTCCTATGTCAGCCCTGCACTGAGGCTGTACAGCGCTGTATACTGCTGTACAGCCTCTCTATGGGTGTATTTCTCCTGTAACTGGGGCTCCTATGTCCGCCCTGCACTGAGGCTGTACAGTGCTGTATACTGCTGTACAGCCTCTATAAGGGTGCATTTGTCCTGTAACTGGGGCTCCTATGTCAGCCCTGCACTGAGGCTGTACAGCGCAGTATACTGCTGTACAGCCTCTCTGGGGGGTGTATTTCCCCTGTAACTGGGGCTACTATGTCAGCCCTGCACTGAGGCTGTACAGTGCTGTATACTGCTGTACAGCCTCTCTGGGGGGGTGTATTTCTCCTGTAACTGGGGCTACTATGTCAGCCCTGCACTGAGGCTGTACAGCGCTGTATACTGCTGTACAGCCTCTCTGGGGGGTGTATTTCCCCTGTAACTGGGGCTCCTATGTCAGCCCTGCACTGAGGCTGTACAGCGCTGTATACTGCTGTACAGCCTCTCTGGGGGGTGTATTTCCCCTGTAACTGGGGCTACTATGTCAGCCCTGCACTGAGGCTGTACAGCGCTGTATACTGCTGTACAGCCTCTCTGGGGGGTGTATTTCTCCTGTAACTGGGGCTACTATATCAGCCCCAGTTACAGGAGAAATCAACAGTGTAAAAAAAAAAAATGGAAAAGTGAAGTAAATGTCCCCCAGAGGTCTTGTATGACCTTATGGGGGACGAAAAGTGTAAAATAAAATAAAGATAAAATAAAGGGTTGAAAAAATAAAATAAAAAAAAGTTTCACATGTAAAAAAAAAAAAAAATTCCCAAGTAAGGAATAAAAAATTTTTTTTTAAAAAATAGAAAAAATAAAATAGACATATTTAGTATTGCCGCGTCCGTAAAAACCAGCTCTATAAAAATATCACATGACCTAACCCCTCCGGTGAACACCGTAAAAAAAAAAGTCAAAACAAGCAACTTTTGTCACCTTGCATCACAAAAGGTGCAACACCAAGTGATCAAAAACGCGTATGTCCCACAAAATGGTACCAATAAAACCGTCACCTCATCCCGCAAAAAATGAGCCCCTACATAAGAAAATCTCTCAAAAAATAAAAAAACTATAGCTCTCAGAACATGGACACATTAAAACATAATTTTCTGGTTTCAAAAATGCTATTATTGTGTAAAACTTTAATAAATGAGAAAAAGTATACATATTAGGTATCGCCACGTCCGTAACAATCTTCTCTATAAAAATGTCACTTGACTGAACCCCTCAGGTGAACGCTGTAAAAATAAATAGAAACTGTGCTAAAACAACCAATTTTTTGGTCACCTTGCCCCATAAAGTGTTATAATGAATGATCAAAAAATCATATGTACCCAAAAATAGTACTAATAAAACTGGCCCCTTATCCCCTAGTTTCCAAAATGGGGTCACTTCTTGGGAGTTTCTACTGTAAGGGTGCATCAGGGGGCTTCAAATGGGACATGGCATCTAAAAACCATGTGGAGTTCCTTTTCTTCTGCGCCCTGCCGTGTGCCCATACAGCAGTTTACGACCACATGTGGGGTGTTTCTGTAAACCGCAGAATCAGGGTAATAAATATTGAGTTTTGTTTGGCTGTTAACCATCGATGTGTTAAAGAAAAAAATTGGATTAAAATGGAAAATCTGCCCAAAAAGTGAAATTTAAAAATTTGATCTCCATTTTCCTTTAATTCTTGTGGAACGCCTAAAGGGTTAACAAAGTTTGTAAAATCGGTTTTGAATACCTTGAGGGGTGTAGTTTCTACAATGGGGTCATTTATGGGGGTATCCACTATGTAGGCCCCACAAAGTGACTTCAGACCTGAACTGGTCCTTATAAAGTGGGTTTTGGCAATTTTCTTAAAAATTTGAAGAATTGCTTCTAAACTTCTAAGCCTTCTAACGTCCTAAAAAAATAAAATGACATTTCCAAAATGATGCCAACATAAAGTAGACATATGGGGAATGTTAAGTAATAAATATTTTATGAGGTATCACTTTCTGTTTTAAAAGCAGAGAAATTGAAATTTAGAAAATTGCGAATTTTTCAAATTTTTGGGTAAATTTGGGATTTTTTCATAAATAAAAGGTGAAATATTTTGACTCAAATTTATGATTATCATGAAGTACAATGTGTCACGAGAAAACAATCTCTGAATGACTTGGATAAATAAAGGCGTTCCAAAGTTATTACCACATAAAGTGAGATATGTCAGTTTTGCAAAATTTGGCCTGGTCAGGAAGGGGGCAAAGGGCCCAGATGGGAAGTGGTTAATAACATGTATTATTTTTATTATGTCAATCTTGGATAAAACATTTAAATAATAATAAAGATACAACACGTCAGCTCAAATTTACCACTAACATGAAGTGCAATGTGCCACAAGAAAACAGAACGGCTCGGATAAGCAAATGCGTTTGCAAAATTTGACTGGGTCGTTAAAGGGGTTGTCTGGGTTCAGCGCTGAACCCGAACATCCCCCATTTTCACCCCGGCAGCCCCCCCTGACTCGAGCATCGGAGCAGTTCATGTTCCGATGGTCTCCTTTGCCCTGCACTACATCGCGCAGGGCAAAGGCATTTTCTGGAGTTCCGGTGACGTACCAGGGCTGCCAGGAAGCCCTGTGACATCACCAGCAGTGATGGGCTGGGTTTAGCGCTGCCCTAGCCAGTATAACGGCTTGGGCAGCACTAAAGCCCGACCATCAGGGCCTGTGACGTCACCGAACATACAAGTTTCCGCCCGGCAGTGTGTTATTGAAAACAAGAGACCTGCGAGCATAGCCTCAGGGGGGCTGCCTGGGTGAAAATAAGGGTATGTCCGGGTTCAGGTCCGAACCCAGACAACCCCTTTAAGGTTAAAAATGGCTTGGTCCTGGATGGGTTAATATGAATAATTTATTTGTTTACATGCAAGTCCACTGATGCTGTGCTCAGAACCTGGCTGCTGGTGGAGACTTCTGTCCATCAGAGGCCTCCATTCACTTACAGAGGGGACGGACAGGAAAACTAGCGCATGCGCAGTCCATCCTCAAAGTGAGTGAAAGGCTGGGCCTTCCATCAGCGGCCATGTTCTCAGACTTGCATGTAGTATTCATATTAAACTCTCAGACATCAGCACCAATAGGGACAGTTTGTTTTTCACGCCGTCTTCCCAAAGGCAGGACTTTTTTGGTTCACATAGCCGTATGGGGGCTTGTTTTTTACACAAGTTGTACTTTCTAATGGCATCATTTAAAGGGGTTGTCCAACAAAAAATATTCTAGTTTTTAAACCAGCCCCTGGATCTGAAGACTATTGTAATTGCATGTAATTAATAATTTAGTAGAGCCGCTGAGTTACTCAATAAAACCCCTCTGTACAGCGCCACCCGCTCTTTATTCCCGACTCCCTGAGATGGGCGCACATAACCCGTCTCACCCTTCCACTGCCTCCTGAGCTGTGGTCGAAAAGGAGCTGCAGCAGAATGGACACGCCCCTACAGCAAAAACAATACGCCCCTACAGCAAAAACAACACGCCCCCTACAGCAAAAACAACACGCCCCCGGCTACCAGCTGGATATAAATGTATAAAACTGTCCTGTTCTCTTCATTCTCCGGGTCAGTACGATTACAGTGATACCACATTTATATAGTTTTATGGGTTTGTATTTACAGTGTTCCCTATGAGATAAAACTGACCTGTTCTCTTCATTCTCCGGGTCAGTATGATTACAGCGATACCACATTTATATAGTTTTATGGGTTTTGTGTTTACAGCGTTCCCTATGAGATAAAACTGACCTGTTCCCTTCATTCTCCGGTCAGTACGATTACAGTGATACCACATTTATATAGTTTTATGGGTTTGTATTTACAGTGTTCCCTATGAGATAAAACTGACCTGTTCTCTTCATTCTCCGGGTCAGTATGATTACAGCGATACCACATTTATATAGTTTTATGGGTTTTGTGTTTACAGCGTTCCCTATGAGATAAAACTGACCTGTTCTCTTCATTCTCCGGTCAGTACGATTACAGTGATACCACATTTATATAGTTTTATGGGTTTTGTGTTTACAGCGTTCCCTATGAGATAAAACTGACCTGTTCTCTTCATTCTCCGGTCAGTACGATTACAGTGATACCACATTTATATAGTTTTATGGGTTTTGTTTTCACGGCGTTCTCTATGAGATAAAACTGACCTGTTCTCTTCATTCTCCGGGTCAGTACGATTACAGTGATACCACATTTATATAGTTTTATGGGTTTTGTGTTTACAGCGTTCCCTATGAGATAAAACTGACCTGTTCTCTTCATTCTCCGGTCAGTACGATTACAGCGATACCACATTTATATAGTTTTATGGGTTTGTATTTACAGTGTTCCCTATGAGATAAAACTGACCTGTTCTCTTCATTCTCCGGTCAGTACGATTACAGTGATACCACATTTATATAGTTTTATGGGTTTTGTTTTCACGGCGTTCTCTATGAGATAAAACTGACCTGTTCTCTTCATTCTCCGGGTCAGTACGATTACAGTGATACCACATTTATATAGTTTTATGGGTTTTGTGTTTACAGCGTTCCCTATGAGATAAAACTGTCCTGTTCTCTTCATTCTCCGGTCAGTACGATTACAGCGATACCACATTTATATAGTTTTATGGGTTTGTATTTACAGTGTTCCCTATGAGATAAAACTGACCTGTTCTCTTCATTCTCCGGTCAGTACGATTACAGTGATACCACATTTATATAGTTTTATGGGTTTTGTTTTCACGGCGTTCTCTATGAGATAAAACTGATCTGTTCTCTTCATGCTCCGGTCAGTACGATTACAGTGATACCACAGTTCTATGCTAGTGATTGCATCATCCACACACTGAGCCCTATAACTTCTATAATTACATCAGTTCACCATACCAGATAAATACATTTATATTCTGGAATTTTGGGACATGGCAGTGGAAATCAGCTTAAAAATAGAGAATAAAAAAAATTATTATAGTGAAAGATTTAAAAAAAAAATATAAAATTGAAAATTTTTATATAACTCACTGAAGTCCCCTGCGGGAACTTGAAATCATTAGATCACATGTCCATAGACTGCAACAAATTACCATTGATGTTGATGGGAAAATAACTATGGGGGATATTTATCAAACTGGTGTAAAGTAACACTGGCTTAGCTGCCCATAGCAACCAATCAGATTCCACCTTTCATTTGTCACAGCTACTTTGGGAAACGAAAGGATGATAAGTCTGATTGGTTGCTATGGGCAACACAGCCAGTTCTACTTTACACCAGTTTGATAAATCTTCCCCTATGGAGCCCTGCCACAAGCAGGGATCCATAGAAACTATTGCTGTGGTAGCCTCAGATCCTTCAGAGGGGCTGAGACTACCACAGGGGTCGCTGTTTAGGCCCTGGATGTGCAGCACTCCTGGGAAAAGAGACCACAGCATCTGAGAGGTTAAATATGTGATTAGTGTTATCACGGCTCAGAGACATTAGCCCTGGGTGACGTGCTCCGCACCTGTACGGCACTTGCCCTCAAGGGGTTAAATGATGCTCCACACTAGTGACATGCATGGGCTGTTACTGGCACATGGGTAGCTATTACTATTAACTGGCCAAACCTTTTAACCTCTTCCGGACACAGGGCGTACCAAATCATTGAGCAGGCACCTTGGGTAAATGCGCGGGGGGGGGAAGGGGGGGCTCCCGTGCTTTCAGTCACATCCAGATCGGCGGATCACACTGCTGCAAGTGAGAAAGTAGCCTTAGTGTTTGTGTTTTTTTACTTACTATTAGCCCCCTTAGGGGCTGGAACCCTTGTCCTATTCACCCTTAGGCCCCTTTCACACGGGCGAGTATTCCGCGCGGATGCGATGCGTGAGTTGAACGCATTGCACCCGCACTGAATCCGGACCCATTCACTTCTATGGGGCTGTTCACATGAGCGGTGATTTTCACGCATCACTTGTGCGTTGCGTGAAAATCGCAGCATGCTCTATATTGTGTGTTTCTCACGCAACGCAGGCCCCATAGAAGTGAATGGGGCTGCGTGAAAATCGCAACCAAGTGCAGATGCGGTGCGATTTTCACACACTGTTGCTAGGATGAAAGTCTATTCACTGTGTTATTTTCCCAGCATCTTTAATACAGAATGCTTAGTAGAAGGTCAATTGAGGGTTAAAAAAATAAACAACTCACCTCCTCCAATTGATCGAGTAGCTGCCGGTCTCCTGTTCTTTCTTCAGGACCTGTGGTGACATCACTGCGCTCATCACATGATCCATCACCATGGTAATGGAGCATGTGATGAGCTCAATGACGTCACCACAAGTCCTTTGACAGGTCCTGAAGAACGAGATCAGCTGGAGGGGAGATAATTTTATTTTTTATTTTAACCCTCACTGGCACCACTGTTTTTTAGACTGGGGTGTTGGGGGGTGGGGGCGCACTGCGTCACCAATGAAGATAACGGACCTGTTAATACAAATACAGGGGGCGGGTGCTGGAATCACATAGCCGGCACCCAACTTCTATGACAGGGAGCTGCGATCAGCGGCACCTGAGGGGTTAACTGCCGCAGGTCGCAGCCCCCTGACAGAGGTTGGGTGCCGGCTATGTGATTCCAGCACCCGCCCCCTGTATTTGTATTAACAGGTCAGTTATGCAGTGGCCACAGCCCCTCCCGTCTCTCTTCTTACTGGCGGCGGCGGCAGCACAGGGGAGGGAGAGACTCCTTCTCCTCTGCGCTGCTGAGAAGAACATCGGCGGCGGGGAAGAGAACTATCATCTCCTGTGCCCGCCGCTGTATTCAACTGCAGAGCTGCGGCGGCGGGTCTAGTCGCAAATGGCGACAAGACTAAAAAGTCTTGTCACCATTTGTAAATTCTAAGTCGCATTGGCGACCATTTTGGTCGCCATCTGTAGCCCTGAACTGTCACCTCATCCAACAAAAAATTAGCCCCCTACCTGAGACAAATCGCCCAAAAAAAAAAAAAAGGCTCAAAATATGGACACTAAACTATGTATACATTAGGTATCGCCGCGTCCGTGACAACCTGCTCTATAAAAATATCACATGATCTAACCTGTCAGATGAAATGTTGTAAATAAAAAAACAAAAATCATATGTACCCTAAACTAGTACTGCCACCTTATCCCTTAGTTTCTAAAATGGGGTCACTTTTTTGGAGTTTCTACTCTAGGGGTGCATCAGGGGGGCTTCAAATGGGACATGGTGTAAAAAAAAAAAACAGTCCAGCAAAACCTGCCTTCCAAAACTGTATGGCATTCCTTTCCTTCTGTGCCCTGCCGTGTGCCTGTACAGCAGTTTACGACCACATATGGGGTGTTTCTGTAAACTACAGAATCAGGGCCATAAATATTGAGTTTTGTTTGGCTGTTAACCCTTGCTTTATAAGTGGGAAAAAAAAAATATTGAAATGGAAAATCTGCCAAAAAAGTGAAATTTTTAAATTGTATCTATTTTCCATTAATTCTTGTGGAACACCTAAAGGGTTAACAAAGTTTGAAAAATCCGTTTTGAATACCTTGAGGGGTGTAGTTTATAGAATGGGGTCATTTTTGGGTGGTTTCTATTAGGGGTGGGCGATATGGCCTAAAAGCTATATTGCGATATAATTTTAAGCATGTGCGATATATAGTTTTCTATATTTGGGGGGGGGGGGGGGGGGGGTGTTTAAACTTTTATAATATAACCCTTGTATAGAACCCTTGTCATATTCACCCCAATAGATCTCTATTAGGGTGAATTGGACTTTACACTCTCCCTGCTGCCCTGTGCTTTGTGCACACAACAGCAGGGAGCTGACCATGGCAGCCAGCCTCTCAGCCCCCTCTGGTAACTCAAACCCACCCACCCACCCCTCCCCAGTATTAATCATTGGTGGCAGTGGCCACAGGGCCCCCCCCCCCCCCCATCCCCATCATCATTGGTGGCAGTGGGCAGTTCCGATCGGAGTCCCAGCAGTGTAACGCTGGGGCTCCGATCGGTTACCATGGCAGCCAGGACGCTACTGAAGTCCTGGCTGCCATGGTATGTTAGTGAGCAGCATTATACTCACGTGTGCCGTGGCCGCTCCTTCTCATAGGTCTGTGCGGCGCATTGCTAATGCTATAAGCATTAGCAATGCACCGCACAGACAGAAGGAGCGACCGGCGGCCATGGCGCACGTGAGTATAATGCTGCTCACTAACATACCATGGCAGCCAGGACTTCAGTAGCGTCCTGGCTGCCATGGTAACCGATCGGAGCCCCAGCATTACACTGCTGGGACTCCGATCGGAACTGCCCACTGCCACCAATGCAGAGACTGAAGAACATTCCTGGCACCCGACAGGACGCTGTGATCCGCGCGATTAACCCCTCAACTGAGGGATTAATTTCAGCAGATCGCAGCGTGCAGTCATAGGGGCCGGGATATGGCCGGCACAAACACTACGTTGGTATTCAGGCATTCATTGGTGGCGCAGTGACCACAGTCCCTCCCCTCCTCCTCCTCTGTTCTCATTGGTGGTCAGCGGCAGCTGCGCACAGTGGGGAGGGAGGGACTCCCTCCTTCTCCACTGTGCCGACTCAGGAGAACATGGTGCGCGCCGAGAGCGCGATCATATCGCAGTCCGGCAATAAAGGAGATATGCACAAAATCCATATTGTGGCACAAATTTATAATCGCATATCGCCCACCCCTAGTTTCTATTATGTAAGCCTCACAAAGTGACTTCAGATCTGAACTGGTCCTTGAAAAGTGGGTTTTTGAAAATTTCAGAAAAATTTCAAAATTTGCTTCTAAACTTCTAAGTCTTGTTACGTCCCCAAAAAATTTAATGTCATTCCCAAAATAATCTAAACATGAAGTAGACATACGGAGAATGTAAAGTAATAACTGTTTTTGGAGGTATTACTGTGTATTATAGAAGTAGAGAAATTGAAACTTAGAAATTTGCAATTTTTTTTTTAAATTTTGGCAAATTTGGTATTTTTTTTAAAATATAAATAAAAATGAATTTTTTGGACTTCATTTTACCACTGTCATGATGTACAATATGTGACGAGAAAACAATCTCAGAATGGCCTGGATAAGTCAAAGTGTTTTAAAGGGAGTCTTTCACGCCGATTGACCCTATTAACAGACTTCTGTCCACAGCATCCCCCTATTAAAACTGTTCTTACCGTTAGTTCCCTACTAGCATCATTCATCCAAAAAACACTTTTATTCCGTATGCAAATGAGGCTGTGAAGGTGCCCAGGGGCGGCCTTACAACAGCTGGTGCCCAGGCCCCTGGGTCATTTCCGTACCAATTCACTCCCCCTCCTCCGCTTCGGCCCGCCCATGGTCTCTTCTCTATCTTTCCTCCTACTGTCCGTAATACCGCGCATGCGCCGATGACCGCGATATAGGCGCGTGCGCATTGAATGACCACAGTCTGGCCGGGGCATCACAGTTTACCGTGCGCATGCGCCGGCCTAACTTACGTTCTTGCCATGATCACAGCATCACGGCAAGAACGTAAGTTAGGCCCGGGCCAGCGCATGCGCACGGCAAACTGTGATGCCCCGGCCAGACTGTGGTCATTCAATGCGCACGCGCCGATATCGAGGTCATCGGCGCATGCGCGGGATTACGGACAGTAGGAGGAAAGATAGAGAAGAGACCATGGGCGGGCAGAAGCGGAGTGGATTGGTATGAAAATGACCCAGGGGCCTGGGCACCTTCACAGCCTCATTTGCATACGGAATAAAAGTGCTTTTCGGATGAACGATGCTAGCAGGGAACTAACGGTAAGAACAGTTTTAATAGGGGGGATGCCGTGGACATAATAGGTTAATCGGCGTGAAAGACTCCCTTTAAAGTTATCACCACATAAAGGGACACTGGTTAGATTTGCAAAAAATGGCCCGGTCCTTAAAGGGACACTGACAGGCCTGATAAACATATTTAGTTATTCCTATGCAGTCATAGGTCTATTAAAGTGTATTACAATCACATAAGAGAACCCCCTGTCCGCATTGTAAACCATGTAAAAACAACTTTATAATCATCTGTCAATCACCTTCCTTTATGCCCAAGGGGCGTTTTTACTCCTACCTTCGTGCCCAGCCACGCCTCAACTGTCGCTTCCTAGCGCCGCCCAGCTCATTATTATTCACTGGCTGGGCGGCTTTTACAGTCCCCGATCCTCCCGAGGAGACGCAGCAGGAGACGCTGGCATTGAATAGGGGAAGCAGGCGCACTGCGAGTGAGGGTGCCGGGCAAGTTATCCGGCGCACGTGCAGAAGGTACGAGTTCAATGCCAGGGTCTCCTGCTGCGCCTGCGTCGGCTCGGGGACTGTAAAAGCCGCCCAGCCAGTGAATAATAATGAGCTGGGCGGCGCTAGGAAGCGACAGTTGAGGCGTGGCTGGGCACGAAGGTAGGAGTAAAAACGCCCCTTGGGCATAAAGGAAGGTGATTGACAGATGATTATAAAGTTGTTTTTACATGGTTTACAATGCGGACAGGGGGTTCTCTTATGTGATTGTAATACACTTTAATAGACCTATGACTGCATAAGAATAACTAAATATGTCTATCGGGCCTGTCAGTGTCCCTTTAAGGAGTTAAAGGGTTTCTATCACTTCATATGACATAATTAGCTGTCAGACACTAGCGATCCGCTAGTGTCTGCTCTGGCCAACCATCCTACTATAATCACTTGTGGGGCAGCGGTTTTGCTAAAAAACTAACTTTTATAAATATGCTAATGAGCCTCTAGGTGCTATGTGGGCGTCATTAGCACCTAGAGGCTCCGTCTACCTTCATACACAGCCGCCGCCCAGCGCGTCCCTCCAGCCCGCCCATGTCCTCCTCCGTGTGACGCAGCGGACGAGTTCTCGCGCATGCGTCGTGCGCGGCTGTATTCGGCGCATGCGCATTGAATGTCTGACCGCTCCGAGCTGAGATCTCAAATGCGCCGAATACAGCCGCGCACGACGCATGCGCGAGAACTCGTCCTCCTCCGTGTGACGCAGCGGACATGGGCGGGCTGGAGGGACGTGCTGGGCGGCCGCTGTGTATGAAGGTAGACGGAGCCTCTAGGTGCTAATGACGCCCACATAGCACCTAGAGGCTCATTAGCATATTTATAAAAGTTAGTTTTTTAGCAAAACCGTTGCCCCACAAGTGATTATAGTAGGATGGTTGGCCAGAGCAGACACTAGCGGATCGCTAGTGTCTGACAGCTAATTATGTCATATGAAGTGATAGAAACCCTTTAAAGGTTATGTACACCGCTTGGGGCTATTTTTTTTTATGATTGCATTTTCCCAATTCGGGGCAAAAAATCATTTTTTCAATTTAATAAAAATAATGAGTGTTTAGGAGGTCAGAGAGCAGCGATAAGGAGCCGTCAGCTCCCCAACTGACAGAAAATATAAAGGGTGCCTCTAGAGCATGGCAGCTCTGTGCTGAAATAAGACTTCATATTTTTAATAAAGTCCAATTGAAATATTTATTTTTAGCTCATAATGAATACAATTTAAAAAAATTAAAAATTGCCCCCATGAGGTGTAGATAGCCTCTAAAGGCTCTTCCACACCAGCGTGTCCCTCTGCCTTCTACAGGATCATAGTGACAGCTTTATGGCGGTATGATTCCGTTACAGTGAGGTCATAATACCGCGCACTTCCTAAGTCCAGACGGCACGATCCCTCTCACACTAAGGGACACGCTCGTGTAAAAGAGCCCTAAGGGGCATGAGGCCTTTGAGGGGGCCTCCACACTGAACGCCTGGAGCTTTGGATGCACATTGCAGGGTGGTTGTTGTTTTTAACCTTTCTTACGGGCAGATTATAATGAGTTTGGCCCTTTGCGACACGCAGGGTAAATGTATGGATGTTCCCTATAGGAAAGAGAGGTTGTGGTGGTCGCGGCAGTTTGTCTGCTGGACACAAGGGCCACACGTCTCATCAGAACAGAATGTGCTGTAAAAATACCCAAGCTGAACATAGGGAGAGCACCACAGCAAAACCGATGATACCGTGTACATCAACGTCTGGGGAGGAGCAAGACGCCGGGAGCCTTCTACAGCCTGTTGTCTCCCGCACGTGAAGATGGAACCCACAACCTGCTGAGATCAAGTGATTTAATCCAGGTAATAAAATCAGTCAGAACATGAAGGGCTCACACCAGGGCCCAAAATGGCTGAAATTCCACAATACCATACTCCAGACAGATTCAGCTGTAGTGTCTAATGGGGGTGCTGATCCCTAAAGACTTCATAACCGTCAGTGAAGGAACCCAGCTCAGTGAAGAGTCAGCTCACAGGACAAGGCACAGGATGACCACCAAGTGCTCTGAAGATGAAGCTGCTTCCTGTGACAGCTCAGCAGCGATGAGGGTGACCGCAACCACTGAGAAGGTCGAGAAGCCGCTTCCTGTCCCGGATTAGACTTCACTTCTCATATTTGCAACTTATGAGAATAAAAACCACTAAACTGTACAGATAAAACCAAAAAAAAGGCAGACCTTCTGAGGACATGCGGGGGAGGGCACCAGTCCATGATATACCAGGGGCTCCTAACCCTGCTGAGGGCCCCCGCTGCTGGCCTGCTCCTCCTCCCTGTACTCTGTATATTTCTTGGCACTGCCTTGTACCCGATCCACTGGATACTTCTTGGCATTCAGCTCCATCTTGGTGAGGACGGCGCGGGGAAGATCCACGTGACACTTCTCCGCTAGTTCCAGGAGGTAAATGAGGACATCGCTCAGCTCATGGCGAAGAGACTCTTTCTGAGATGGTGTCCAATCAGGGAGGCCTTCTGAGACCTCTCCCCTCCACTGACTGCAGAGACAAAGACAATTTACAGATACGAGACCCACGACAAGCCACCATCTACAGCAGACCCAAGCCTCGGCACCCCATCACACACAGGAGATAAGGCCCCCGACATCCCAGGATTTCCACACAAACGGTCCCTGGATATCTCAGAGACTGAGCCCCCTAAACATATTACCGCTCAAGATCTGACCCCTTGACATGCCCACTACTCCCACAAGACTAGGATCCCCAACATGCCACCACTTACAGGCCCCAAGCTGCTAACCAATTTTGCAAATGTATTGACACCCCTTCCATTTACAGGACACAGTGAATGCTTACAAGAGTTCGGCCAACTCTCCGACTTCCCCGACCAGAGCGAGCAGAAGGTTCCTGGGTTGATGAAACTTCTTCCAGTCTCTCTCAGCTGTGAAGCAGGACTGGAGGCGGCGACTGTGGAGGAGAAGACGCACGCCGTCACTACCGAGACATCAAATCACAGTGACCTGTGCCATCAGGGGCCCAACCACCCCTGGGGGACACACAGCTGATAAGGACCCATGAGGGAGCACCAGAGGGCGCGGGGTCAGGACTACATTGGCCAGGACATGGACACCCCAATCCCCAACACCTCCTCACATGTCCTCCATGCTTGGGGAATTGCTGAAGCAGAATTCTGTCTGGGGGTCACTCATCGTGTTCTGGAGACCTGAGGGGAAAAAGACGCTATTACAACCCGGGGTGCAGACAAGGGAACCCCCACAGTGCCAGAGACCACCCCGGACACAAGGGCCCCCAACATTATCACCACACCATCCCCAGTTATACTCAAACCTCTACAACCCCCACAATCTCCAGACACAGCCACCCCCAGCATCCACCTCAAATCCTCCAGACACAGCCACCCCCAACATCCACCTCACACAGACCACCCCCAACATCCACCTCATACAGACCACCCCCAACATCCACCTCACACAGACCACCCCCAACATCCACCTCACACAGACCACCCCCAACATCCACCTCATACAGACCACCCCCAACATCCACCTCATACAGACCACCCCCAACATCCACCTGAAATCCTCCAGGCACAGCCACCCCCATCATCCACCTGAAATCCTCCAGGCACAGCCACCCCCAACATCCACCTCACACAGACCGCCCCCCAACATCCACCTGAAATCCTCCAGGCACAGCCACCCCCATCATCCACCTCAAATCCTCCAGACACAGCCACCCCCAACATCCACCTCATACAGACCGCCCCCCATCCTCCAGACACAGCCACCCCCAACATCCACCTCACACAGACCACCCCCAACATCCACCTCATACAGACCGCCCCCCATCCTCCAGACACAGCCACCCCCAGACACAGCCACCCCCAGACACAGCCACCCCCAGCATCCACCAGACACAGCCACCCCCAGCATCCACCAGACACAGCCACCCCCAGCATCCACCAGACACAGCCACCCCCAGCATCCACCAGACACAGCCACCCCCAGCATCCACCTCAAATCCTCCAGACACAGCCACCCCCAACATCCACCTCACACAGACCACCCCCAACATCCACCTGAAATCCTCCAAACACAGCCACCCCCACCCCCCCCAACATCCATCTCACACAGACCCCCGAACCCCCCACAGCCTCTTACACAGACCCCGAACCCCCGCCGTTCTCCTCACACAGACCCCGAACCCCCGCCGTTCTCCTCACACAGACCCCGAACCCCCGCCGTTCTCCTCACACAGACCCCGAACCCCCGCCGTTCTCCTCACACAGACCCCGAACCCCCGCCGTTCTCCTCACACAGACCCCGAACCCCCGCCGTTCTCCTCACACAGACCCCGAACCCCCGCCGTTCTCCTCACACAGACCCCGAACCCCCGCCGTTCTCCTCACACAGACCCCGAACCCCCGCCGTTCTCCTCACACAGACCCCGAACCCCCGCCGTTCTCCTCACACAGACCCCGAACCCCCGCCGTTCTCCTCACACAGACCCCGAACCCCCGCCGTTCTCCTCACACAGACCCCGAACCCCCGCCGTTCTCCTCACACAGACCCCCGAACCTCCCACAGCCTCTTACACAGACCCCCGAACCCCCGCCGTTCTCCTCACACAGACCCCCGCCGTTCTCCTCACACAGACCCCCGAACCCCCCACAGCCTCTTACACAGACCCCCGAACCCCCGCCGTTCTCCTCACACAGACCCCGAACCCCCGCCGTTCTCCTCACACAGACCCCGAACCCCCGCCGTTCTCCTCACACAGACCCCGAACCCCCGCCGTTCTCCTCACACAGACCCCGAACCCCCGCCGTTCTCACACAGGCCCCGAACCCCCGCCGTTCTCCTCACACAGACCCCGAACCCCCGCCGTTCTCCTCACACAGACCCCGAACCCCCGCCGTTCTCCTCACACAGACCCCGAACCCCCGCCGTTCTCCTCACACAGACCCCGAACCCCCGCCGTTCTCCTCACACAGACCCCGAACCCCCGCCGTTCTCCTCACACAGACCCCCGAACCTCCCACAGCCTCTTACACAGACCCCCGAACCCCCGCCGTTCTCCTCACACAGACCCCGAACCCCCGCCGTTCTCCTCACACAGACCCCGAACCCCCGCCGTTCTCACACAGGCCCCGAACCCCCGCCGTTCTCCTCACACAGACCCCGAACCCCCGCCGTTCTCCTCACACAGACCCCGAACCCCCGCCGTTCTCCTCACACAGACCCCGAACCCCCGCCGTTCTCCTCACACAGACCCCGAACCCCCGCCGTTCTCCTCACACAGACCCCCGAACCCCCGCCGTTCTCCTCACACAGACCCCCGAACCCCCGCCGTTCTCCTCACACAGACCCCCGAACCCCCGCCGTTCTCCTCACACAGACCCCGAACCCCCGCCGTTCTCCTCACACAGACCCCGAACCCCCGCCGTTCTCCTCACACAGACCCCGAACCCCCGCCGTTCTCCTCACACAGACCCCGAACCCCCGCCGTTCTCCTCACACAGACCCCGAACCCCCGCCGTTCTCCTCACACAGACCCCGAACCCCCGCCGTTCTCCTCACACAGACCCCGAACCCCCGCCGTTCTCCTCACACAGACCCCGAACCCCCGCCGTTCTCCTCACACAGACCCCGACCCCCCGCCGTTCTCCTCACACAGACCCCGAACCCCCGCCGTTCTCCTCACACAGACCCCGAACCCCCGCCGTTCTCCTCACACAGACCCCGAACCCCCGCCGTTCCCCTCACACAGACCCCGAACCCCCGCCGTTCTCCTCACACAGACCCCGAACCCCCGCCGTTCTCCTCACACAGACCCCCGAACCCCCGCCGTTCCCCTCACACAGACCCCGAACCCCCGCCGTTCTCCTCACACAGACCCCCGAACCTCCCACAGCCTCTTACACAGACCCCCGAACCCCCGCCGTTCTCCTCACACAGACCCCCGAACCCCCGCCGTTCTCCTCACACAGACCCCGAACCCCCGCCGTTCCCCTCACACAGACCCCGAACCCCCGCCGTTCTCCTCACACAGACCCCGAACCCCCGCCGTTCTCCTCACACAGACCCCCGAACCCCCGCCGTTCTCCTCACACAGACCCCCGAACCCCCGCCGTTCTCCTCACACAGACCCCGAACCCCCGCCGTTCTCCTCACACAGACCCCGAACCCCCGCCGTTCTCCTCACACAGACCCCGAACCCCCGCCGTTCTCCTCACACAGACCCCCGAACCCCCCACAGCCTCTTACACAGACCCCCGAACCCCCGCCGTTCTCCTCACACAGACCCCGAACCCCCGCCGTTCTCCTCACACAGGCACCCGAACCTCCCACAGCCTCTTACACGTGCACTAGCAGCGATCACATGCAGAAGGCGGAGCCAATATTTCGTTTAAAACACCGCGCCAATGAGGGAGATCCGTAACACAGCCGGTCACGTGATCGCGTTTCTCGCCCACTCACAAACTCTCTCTAATCCAGTTTTAGGCGCCACAAAAAAAGGCGTTACTACTATCTCCATGGAAACCGGCCGTCTCCCCTCAGACTCCTAGATCCAGTATCACTGGTGATGGGCGGGACTAACCCCTGTGTTCATGGGCGGAGCTTATTACAGATGGTGCTCACATGCCCCTCCCACATATTATACATCTGACACTATTATATCAATGAGCACTGAGAGACTCAGAACATACAGGTCATGTGATCCGTGACTGAGAGACTCAGAACATACAGGTCATGTGATCCGTGACTGAGAGACTCAGAACATACAGGTCATGTGATCCGTCACTGAGAGACTCAGAACATACAGGTCATGTGATCCGTGACTGAGAGACTCAGAACATACAGGTCATGTGATCCGTCACTGAGAGACTCAGAACGTACAGGTCATGTGATCCGTGACTGAGAGACTCAGAACATACAGGTCATGTGATCCGTGACTGAGAGACTCAGAACGTACAGGTCATGTGATCCGTGACTGAGAGACTCAGAACATACAGGTCATGTGATCCGTCACTGAGAGACTCAGAACATACAGGTCATGTGATCCGTGACTGAGAGACTCAGAACGTACAGGTCATGTGATCCGTCACTGAGAGATTCAGAACATACAGGTCATGTGATCCGTGACTGAGAGACTCAGAACATACAGGTCATGTGATCCGTGACTAAGAGACTCAGAACGTACAGGTCATGTGATCCGTGACTGAGAGACTCAGAACATACAGGTCATGTGATCCGTCACTGAGAGACTCAGAACGTACAGGTCATGTGATCTGTCACTGAGAGACTCAGAACGTACAGGTCATGTGATCCGTGACTAAGAGACTCAGAACGTACAGGTCATGTGATCCGTGACTAAGAGACTCAGAACGTACAGGTCATGTGATCCGTGACTAAGAGACTCAGAACGTACAGGTCATGTGATCCGTGACTCAGAGACTCAGCACATACAGGTCATGTGATCCGTGACTGAGAGACTCAGAACGTACAGGTCATGTGATCCGTCACTGAGAGACTCAGAACGTACAGGTCATGTGATCCGTCACTGAGAGACTCAGAACGTACAGGTCATGTGATCCGTCACTGAGAGACTCAGAACGTACAGGTCATGTGATCCGTCACTGCGAGACTCAGAACATACAGGTCATGTGATCCGTGACTGAGAGACTCAGAACATACAGGTCATGTGATCAGTCACTGAGAGACTCAGAACGTACAGGTCATGTGATCAGTCACTGAGATACTCAGAACGTACAGGTCATGTGATCCGTGACTGAGAGACTCAGAACATACAGGTCATGTGATCCGTGACTGAGAGACTCAGAACATACAGGTCATGTGATCCGTGACTGAGAGACTCAGAACGTACAGGTCATGTGATCAGTCACTGAGATACTCAGAACATACAGGTCATGTGATCCGTCACTGCGAGACTCAGAACGTACAGGTCATGTGATCCGTCACTGAGAGACTCAGAACGTACAGGTCATGTGATCCGTCACTGCGAGACTCAGAACGTACAGGTCATGTGATCCGTCACTGAGTGTCACAGCCAGACAGCTGAGAAGCGCTCACAGGAGCTTCTCAGATCCTCCTCCTTGAATTTCTTTGTTTTGGTTTAGTTTCTCATCTCGTTAGTCTATCTCAGCTGTCATGCAGTTGGACTGATTGCTATCCTTTAAGTTCCTCCCCATAATGCAGTAGTGTGCAGCTGATACAACTTCCTGGAGTGTGTGCATCCAGTTCCCAGTTCCCAGTTCCCAGTTCCCAGTTCCCAGTTCCCAGTTCCCAGTCCCCAGTCAGATAAGTGCTGTTTATGTATTTATGATTTTGTCTTTTCTGGATCCAGGTGACCCTGACTCCCTCCGTGTCAGTGCAGGGAGCCGGTGGTCGTGTCCCCTCACTATTGTAGGGTCTTCAGGTAATAGATAGCCGAGGAACGTGGATATGCGGCCATCCACCTTTGGGGTGTTCGCATAGGCTGAGCAGTGAGGGAGAGCGGCAGGTCTATTGCAGGGGTCTCCCTTTGTTCCTTAGTTGTGGATCCAGAGAGACATTGTTTATATGGTATTGTCTTGTGTCCTGTACACCATCCGTGACATTATCAGCCGCCAAAACCGTCTCAAGCATGGATCCGGTTTCACTTTTGGCTGAACGCTTTCAGGGTCTTTCTTTGGAGGTAGCTGATCTCCGTAAGACTTTTTCTCAGTTTCAAGTGACCGGTTCAGCTTGCGTTCATGGAGTTTGTGCTGAGCCTAAGATCTCGCTCCCGGATACGTTCTCCGGGGGTAGTGAGAATTTTGTGCGTTTTAGAGAGGCTTGCAAACTCCATTTTCGCCTTCTTCCACATTCCTCTGGTGATGAAGAACGGAGGGTGGGGATCATTATATCGCTGCTCAGGGGTAACGCTCAGTCCTGGGCCTTTTCGCTGCCGGAGGGGGCACGGCCCCTTCGTTCAGTGGATGAATTCTTTTTAGCCCTGGGTCAGATATATGATGATCCGGATCGTATTGCTCTGGCTGAGTCTAGACTACGTCTGTTATGCCAGGGTAAACAATCCGCAGAGATATACTGTTCAGAATTTCGGAGATGGGCAGCAGATACTGGTTGGAATGATGCTGCACTCCGAAGTCAATTTTGCTATGGTCTTTCAGAGGGATTGAAAGATGCATTTGCCTTTCATGAAAGACCTACCTCCTTGGATTCTGCTATGTCTCAGGCTGTTCGTATTGACAGGCGTCTTAGAGAGAGAGGAGAGATCTCTCCTTCCTGTCATACTCAGTCCCGGGACAGTGCAGCGGTCTCATTCTGTGCACAGGAGTCTCAGTCGCTGTCAGCCCCTTCTGAGCAGGAGTCCATGCAGCTGGGGTTGATTGCCTCTGACAATAGAAGATTCAGCCAGCAGGGGAGGGTTTGTTTTTGTTGTGGAGGTATAAATCATTTGGCAAATGTTTGTCCCTCTAGGAGATTCAGGCAGTTTTCTGGGAGTAATAAAGAGACAAAAAGGAAAAAATCTTTTAAAAATGTTCCGTCTGTTACTATTGGCAGGGTTGAGGCGGAAATTGAAGGTTTTCCGTTTGCTTGTAGTTCCCGTTTTGTCCTGCCTGCTAGGGTGGCGCTAGAGAGCAAGAGCATTTTTTGTGAGATTTTTGTGGATAGTGGAGCAGCTGTCAACCTCATTGATAATCAATTTGCAATAACTCATGGTTTCCAGGTATGCACTTTGGGAAAGGATATACCTGTTTTTGCTATTGATTCCGCTCCACTTTCTCAGAAATCATTAAAGGGCATAGTTCACAATATTCGTTTAATTGTGAGTGATGCTCATGTTGAGGATGTGTCATGTTTCGTCCTTAGCGGTTTGCCTACTCCTCTAGTGTTGGGGCTACCCTGGCTCACTAAACATAACCCCACCATTGATTGGCAAGCGAGGCAAATAAATGGTTGGAGTGACTTTTGCAGAGAGAATTGCCTCATAACATCTGTTTCTGAGGTTTCTACTAAGACTGTACCACCTTTCCTCTCTGAATTTTTGGATGTCTTCTCTGAGAGTGGAGTTCAGGGTTTACCTCCGCACAGGGAGTATGATTGCCCTATTGATCTCATCCCAGGCACCAAGCTGCCTAAATCTCGTTTATACAATCTCTCCCAACCTGAGAGGGTCGCTATGCGTGCTTATATCTCTGAGAGTCTGAGAAAAGGACACATACGACCCTCGAAGTCACCTGTTGCCGCTGGTTTTTTCTTTGTTAAGAAAAAAGATGGTTCTTTAAGACCTTGTCTGGATTTCAGGGAGCTGAACAGTATCACTATTCGTGATCCGTATCCGCTTCCTCTGATCCCGGACCTGTTTAACCAGGTTGTTGGGGCTAAAGTCTTTTCCAAATTAGACCTAAGAGGGGCATACAACCTGGTCAGGGTCAGAGAAGGAGACGAATGGAAGACGGCTTTCAATACCCCTGAGGGCCATTTTGAGAATTTGGTTATGCCTTTTGGTTTGATGAATGCTCCAGCCGTTTTTCAGCATTTCGTCAACAGCATTTTTTATCATTTAATGGGAAAATTTGTATTAGTGTATTTGGATGACATTTAGATTTTTTCTCCTGATTTCAAGACTCATAAGGAACACTTACGTCAGGTCTTACTCATCCTGCGGGAGAATAAATTATACGCGACACTGGAGAAATGTGTGTTTGCGGTTCCAGAAATCCAATTTCTGGGGTTTCTTGTCTCCGCTTCTGGTTTTCGCATGGACCCCGAGAAGGTCCGCGCTGTGCTTGAGTGGGAGCTTCCTGAGAATCAGAAGGCGCTGATGCGTTTTTTGGGCTTTGCCAATTATTACAGGAAATTTATTTTGAATTATTCCTCTGTTAAACCACTCACTGATATGACCAGAAAGGGGGTAGATTTTTCTTCCTGGTCG
The DNA here is from genome assembly GCF_905171765.1 of Bufo bufo. Lineage (NCBI taxonomy): Eukaryota > Metazoa > Chordata > Amphibia > Anura > Bufonidae > Bufo > Bufo bufo. The sequence continues at coordinate 205,819 of NW_024400003.1, forward strand.
GTAGAGGCGCGTAAGGCCTTTTCTAATATCAAGGAGAGTTTTGCTTCCGCTCCCATCCTAGTACGACCTAATATTTTGTTACCCTTCATAGTTGAGGTTGATGCTTCTGAGGTAGGGGTGGGTGCGGTCTTGTCTCAGGGTTCCTCTCCTGCCAAATGGCAACCGTGTGCCTTTTTCTCAAAGAAACTCTCCTCCGCAGAGAGAAATTATGATGTGGGAGATAGGGAATTGTTGGCCATCAAGTTGGCTTTTGAGGAATGTCGCCATTGGCTAGAGGGAGCCAGACACCCTATTACCGTGTTTACTGACCATAAAAATCTGGCCTACTTGGAGTCAGCCAAGCGTCTGAACCCGAGACAGGCCAGATGGTCTTTGTTCTTTTCAAGGTTTAATTTTGTTGTTACGTTCCGCCCTGGGGTTAAGAATGTGAAGGCAGATGCCCTGTCACGTTGTTTTCCGGGAGGTGGGAATTTTGAAGACCCGGGTCCCATTTTGGCTGAAGGTGTGGTGGTCTCTGCTCTTTTTCCTGAATTGGAGGCAGAGGTGCAGGCAGCCCAGTCAGAAGCTCCTGATCTTTGTCCTCCTGGGAGGTTGTTTGTGCCTCTCGCTTTGGGACACAAGATTTTTAAAGAATACCACGACACGGTCCTTGCTGGGCACCCGGGGGCAAGAGCCACACTGGATCTCATCGCTCGGAGATTCTGGTGGCCTGCGCTTCATAAGTCGGTTGAGGGTTTTGTGGCAGCTTGCGAGACTTGCGCTCGTGCCAAGGTCCCTCATTCACGGCCATCAGGTCCTCTCCTTCCTTTGCCCATTCCTTCCCGTCCTTGGACACATCTGTCCATGGACTTCATAACGGACTTGCCTCGTTCCTCGGGGAAGTCTGTGATTCTGGTGGTGGTGGACCGTTTTAGCAAAATGGTGCATTTTATCATTTTTCCTGGTTTGCCCAATGCTAAGACGCTGGCGCAGGCATTTATTGACCACATTGTCAAATTGCATGGGATTCCTTCAGACATAGTCTCTGATAGGGGCACGCAGTTTGTTTCCAGATTCTGGAAGGCTTTCTGTTCTCGCTTGGGGGTTCGGTTGTCATTCTCTTCTGCTTTCCATCCGCAGTCGAATGGCCAGACAGAGCGCGTCAATCAGAATCTGGAGACATATCTGCGCTGTTTTGTGGCGGAGAATCAGGAGGATTGGTGTTCTTTTTTGTCCCTTGCTGAGTTTGCTTTAAATAACCGTCGTCAGGAGTCCTCTGATAAGTCACCATTTTTTGGTGCATATGGGTTCCATCCGCAGTTTGGGACTTTCTCGGGAGAGGGCTCTTCTGGTTTGCCTGATGAGGACAGATTCTCCTGGTCTTTGTCATCTATTTGGCAAAAGATTCAGGATAATCTAAAGAGCATGAGTGAGAGATATAAGCGTGTGGCGGATAAGAGACGTGTGCCTGGTCCAGACCTGAATGTTGGTGATCTGGTGTGGTTGTCTACCAAGAATATCAAATTGAAGGTTACCTCCTGGAAGTTGGGTCCTAGGTTTATTGGGCCTTACAAGATCCTGTCTGTCATCAATCCTGTTGCTTACCGTCTTGATCTTCCTCAGACTTGGAAGATCCATAATGTTTTTCATAAGTCCTTATTGAAACCTTATGTTCAACCTATTGTACCCTCGCCTTTGCCTCCTCCTCCGATTATGGTTGATGGAAATCTAGAATTTCAGGTCTCTAGGATTGTGGATTCTCGTCTTGTCCGCGGTTCCCTCCAGTACCTCGTTCATTGGGAGGGTTATGGTCCTGAGGAGAGGATGTGGGTCCCAGTGACGGACATTAAGGCCTCTCGTCTCATCAGGGCTTTCCATAGGTCCCATCCTGAGAAGGTGGGCCCTGAGTGTCCGGAGTCCACTCCTAGAGGGAGGGGTACTGTCACAGCCAGACAGCTGAGAAGCGCTCACAGGAGCTTCTCAGATCCTCCTCCTTGAATTTCTTTGTTTTGGTTTAGTTTCTCATCTCGTTAGTCTATCTCAGCTGTCATGCAGTTAGACTGATCGCTACCCTTTAAGTTCCTCCCCATAATGCAGTAGTGTGCGGCTGATACAACTTCCTGGAGTGTGTGTGCATGCTGTTCCCAGTTCCCTGTTCCCTGTTCCCTGTTGTCAGTCGTCATTCGTCTGCAAGATAAGTGCTGTTTATGTATTTATGTTTTTGTCTTTTCTGGATCCAGGTGACCCTGACTCCCTCCGTGTCAGTGTAGGGAGCCGGTGGTCGTGTCCCTTCACTATTGTAGGGTCTTCAGGTAATAGATAGCCGAGGAACGTGGATATGCGGCCATCCACCTTTGGGGTGTTCGCATAGGCTGAGCAGTGAGGGAGAGCGGCAGGTCTATTGCAGGGGTCTCCCTTTGTTCCTTAGTTGTGGATCCAGAGAGACATTGTTTATATGGTATTGTCTTGTTTCCTGTACACCATCCGTGACACTGAGAGACTCAGAACGTACAGGGTCATGTGATCCGTGACTGAGAGACTCAGAACATACAGGTCATGTGATCCGTGACTGAGAGACTCAGAATGTACAGGTCATGTGATCCGTCACTGAGAGACTCAGAACGTACAGGTCATGTGATCCGTGACTGAGAGACTCAGAACATACAGGTCATGAGATCCGTCACTGAGAGACTCAGAACATACAGGTCATGTGATCCGTGACTGAGAGACTCAGAACGTACAGGTCATGTGATCCGTCACTGAGAGACTCAGAACGTACAGGTCATGTGATCCGTGAATGAGAGACTCAGAACATACAGGTCATGTGATCCGTGACTGAGAGACTCAGAACATACAGGTCATGTGATCCGTGACTGAGAGACTCAGAACGTACAGGTCATGTCGTCCGTGACTGAGAGACTCAGAACGTACAGGTCATGTGATCCGTGACTGAGAGACTCAGAACGTACAGGTCATGTGATCCGTGACTGAGAGACTCAGAACATACAGGTCATGTGATCCGTGACTGAGAGACTCAGAACGTACAGGTCATGTGATCCGTGACTGAGAGACTCAGAACGTACAGGTCATGTGATCCGTCACTGAGAGACTCAGAACATACAGGTCATGTGATCCGTCACTGAGAGACTCAGAACGTACAGGTCATGTGATCCGTCACTGAGAGACTCAGAACGTACAGGTCATGTGATCCGTCACTGAGAGACTCAGAACGTACAGGTCATGTGATCCGTGACTGAGAGACTCAGAACGTACAGGTCATGTGATCCGTGACTGAGAGACTCAGAACGTACAGGTCATGTGATCCGTCACTGAGAGACTCAGAACGTACAGGTCATGTGATCCGTGACTGAGAGACTCAGAACATACAGGTCATGTGATCCGTCACTGAGAGACTCAGAACATACAGGTCATGTGATCCGAGACTGAGAGACTCAGAACATACAGGTCATGTGATCCGTCACTGAGAGACTCAGAACGTACAGGTCATGTGATCCGTCACTGAGAGACTCAGAACGTACAGGTCATGTGATCCGTCACTGAGAGACTCAGAACGTACAGGTCATGTGATCCGTGACTGAGAGACTCAGAACGTACAGGTCATGTGATCCGTGACTGAGAGACTCAGAACATACAGGTCATGTGATCCGTCACTGAGAGACTCAGAACATACAGGTCATGTGATCCGTGACTGAGAGACTCAGAACATACAGGTCATGTAATCCGTCACTGAGAGACTCAGAACGTACAGGTCATGTGATCCGTCACTGAGAGACTCAGAACATACAGGTCATATGATCCGTCACTGAGAGACTCCGGTGGAGGTTCTTCAATGCTGGGGAAGGTTTTCTTCGGGCTCCTCTGATGCCTGTGGATGGACCTATAAACTACAGAGTAACAGAAGCATTGAGCCCAGCCTGGTAGACCCCTCCAGTAACAGAAGCTCTGAGCCCAGCCTGGTAGATCCCTCCAGTTTCAGAAGCACTGAGCCCAGCCTGGTAGATCCCTACAGTAACAGAAGCACTGAGCCCAGCCTGGTAGATCCCTCCAGTAACAGAAGCACTGAGCCCAGCCTGGTAGATCCCTCCAGTAACAGAAGCACTGAGCCCAGCCTGGTAGATCCCTCCAGTAACAGAAGCACTGAGCCCAGCCTGGTTGATCCCTCCAGTAATAGAAGCACTGAGCCCAGCCTGGTAGATCCCTCCAGTAACAGAAGCACTGAGCCCAGCCTGGTAGATCCCTCCAGTAACAGAAGCATTGAGCCCAGCCTGGTAGATCCCTCCAGTAACAGAAGCACTGAGCCCAGCCTGGTTCATCCCTCCAGTAATAGAAGCACTGAGCCCAGCCTGGTAGATCCCTGCAGTAACAGAAGCACTGAGCCCAGCCTGGTAGATCCCTCCAGTAATAGAAGCACTGAGCCCAGCCTGGCAGATCCCTCCAGTAAGAGAAGCACTGAGCCCAGCCTGGTAGATCCCTCCAGTAACAAAAGCACGGAGCCCAGCCTGGTTGATCCCCCAAGTAACAGAAGCACTGAGCCCAGCCTGGTAGATCCCTCCAGTAAGAGAAGCACTGAGCCCAGCCTGGTAGATCCCTCCAGTAACAGAAGCACTGAGCCCAGCCTGGTAGATCCCTCCAGTAACAGAAGCACTGAGCCCAGCCTGGTAGATACCTCCAGTAACAGAAGCACTGAGCCCAGCCTGGTAGATCCCTCCAGTAACAGAAGCACTGAGCCCAGCCTGGTTGATCCCTCCAGTAATAGAAGCACTGAGCCCAGCCTGGTAGATCCCTCCAGTAACAGAAGCACTGAGCCCAGCCTGGTAGATCCCTCCAGTAACAGAAGCATTGAGCCCAGCCTGGTAGATCCCTCCAGTAACAGAAGCACTGAGCCCAGCCTGGTTCATCCCTCCAGTAATAGAAGCACTGAGCCCAGCCTGGTAGATCCCTGCAGTAACAGAAGCACTGAGCCCAGCCTGGTAGATCCCTCCAGTAATAGAAGCACTGAGCCCAGCCTGGCAGATCCCTCCAGTAAGAGAAGCACTGAGCCCAGCCTGGTAGATCCCTCCAGTAACAAAAGCACGGAGCCCAGCCTGGTTGATCCCCCAAGTAACAGAAGCACTGAGCCCAGCCTGGTAGATCCCTCCAGTAAGAGAAGCACTGAGCCCAGCCTGGTAGATCCCTCCAGTAACAGAAGCACTGAGCCCAGCCTGGTAGATCCCTCCAGTAACAGAAGCACTGAGCCCAGCCTGGTAGATACCTCCAGTAACAGAAGCACTGAGCCCAGCCTGGTAGATCCCTCCAGTAACAGAAGCACTGAGCCCAGCCTGGTTGATCCCTCCAGTAACAGAAGCACTGAGCCCAGCCTGGTAGATCCCTCCAGTAACAGAAGCATTGAGCCCAGCCTGGTAGATCCCTCCAGTAACAGAAACTCTGAGCTCAGCCTGGTAGATCCCTCCAGTAACAGAAGCACTGAGCCCAGCCTGGTAGATCCCTCCAGTAACAGAAGCATTGAGCCCAGCCTGGTAGATCCCTCCAGTAACAGAAGCTCTGAGCTCAGACTGGTAGATCCCTCCAGTAACAGAAGCACTGAGCCCAGCCTGGTTGATCCCTCCAATAACAGAAGCTCTGAGCCCAGGCTGTTAGATCCCTCCAGTAACAGAAGCATTGAGCCCAGCCTGGTAGATCCCTCCAGTAACAGAAGCTCTGAGCTCAGCCTGGTAGATCACTCCAGTAACAGAAGCACTGAGCCCAGCCTGGTAGATCCCTCCAGTAACAGAAGCACTGAGCCCAGCCTGGTAGATCCCTCCAGTAACAGAAGCACTGAGCCCAGCCTCGTAGATCCCTCCAGTAACAGAAGCACTGAGCCCAGCCTGGTAGATCCCTCCAGTAAGAGAAGCACGGAGCCCAGCCTGGTTGATCCCCCAAGTAACAGAAGCACTGAGCCCAGCCTGGTTGATCTCTCCAGTAATAGAAGCACTGAGCCCAGCCTGGTAGATCCCTGCAGTAACAGAAGCACTGAGCCCAGCCTGGTAGATCCCTCCAGTAATAGAAGCACTGAGCCCAGCCTGGTAGATCCCTCCAGTAATAGAAGCACTGAGCCCAGCCTGGCAGATCCCTCCAGTAACAAAAGCACGGAGCCCAGCCTGGTTGATCCCTCCAGTAACAGAAGCACTGAGCCCAGCCTGGTTGATCCCTCCAATAACAGAAGCTCTGAGCCCAGGCTGTTAGATCCCTCCAGTAACAGAAGCATTGAGCCCAGCCTGGTAGATCCCTCCAGTAACAGAAGCTCTGAGCTCAGCCTGGTAGATCCCTCCAGTAACAAAAGCACTGAGCCCAGCCTGGTTGATCCCTCCAATAACAGAAGCTCTGAGCCCAGGCTGTTAGATCCCTCCAGTAACAGAAGCATTGAGCCCAGCCTGGTAGATCCCTCCAGTAACAGAAGCTCTGAGCTCAGCCTGGTAGATCACTCCAGTAACAGAAGCACTGAGCCCAGCCTGGTAGATCCCTCCAGTAACAGAAGCACTGAGCCCAGCCTGGTTGATCCCTCCAGTAACAGAAGCACTGAGCCCAGCCTCGTAGATCCCTCCAGTAACAGAAGCTCTGAGCTCAGCCTGGTAGATCCCTCCAGTAACAGAAGCATTGAGCCCAGCCTGGTAGATCCCTCCAGTAAGAGAAGCACTGAGCCCAGCCTGGTAGATCCCTCCAGTAACAGAAGCACGGAGCCCAGCCTGGTTGATCCCCCAAGTAACAGAAGCACTGAGCCCAACCTGGAAGATCCCTCCAGTAACAGAAGCACTGAGCCCAGCCTCGTAGATCCCTCCAGTAACAGAAGCACTTAGCCCAGCCTGGTAGATCCCTCCAGTAACAGAAGCACTGAGCCCAGCCTGGTAGATCCCTCCAGTAACAGAAGCACTGAGCCCAGCCTGCTTAATCCCTCCAGTAACAGAAGCACTGAGCCCAGCCTGGTTGATCCCTCCAGTAACAGAAGCACTGAGCCCAGCCTGGTAGATCCCTCCAGTAACAGAAGCATTGAGCCCAGCCTGGTAGATCCCTCCAGTAACAGAAGCTCTGAGCTCAGCCTGGTAGATCCCTCCAGTAACAGAAGCACTGAGCCCAGCCTGGTAGATCCCTCCAGTAACAGAAGCATTGAGCCCAGCCTGGTAGATCCCTCCAGTAACAGAAGCTCTGAGCTCAGCCTGGTAGATCCCTCCAGTAACAGAAGCACTGAGCCCAGCCTGGTTGATCCCTCCAATAACAGAAGCTCTGAGCCCAGGCTGTTAGATACCTCCAGTAACAGAAGCATTGAGCCCAGCCTGGTAGATCCCTCCAGTAACAGAAGCTCTGAGCTCAGCCTGGTAGATCACTCCAGTAACAGAAGCACTGAGCCCAGCCTGGTAGATCCCTCCAGTAACAGAAGCACTGAGCCCAGCCTGGTTGATCCCTCCAGTAACAGAAGCACTGAGCCCAGCCTCGTAGATCCCTCCAGTAACAGAAGCACTGAGCCCAGCCTGGTAGATCCCTCCAGTAACAGAAGCATTGAGCCCAGCCTGGTAGATCCCTCCAGTAACAGAAGCACTGAGCCCAGCCTGGTAGATCCCTCCAGTAACAGAAGCTCTGAGCCCAGCCTGGTAGATCCCTCCAGTAACAGAAGCATTGAGCCCAGCCTGGTAGATCCCTCCAGTAACAGAAGCTCTGAGCTCAGCCTGGTAGATCCCTCCAGTAACAGAAGCACTGAGCCCAGCCTGGTAGATCCCTCCAGTAACAGAAGCACTGAGCCCAGCCTGGTAGATCCCTCCAGTAACAGAAGCACTGAGCCCAGCCTGGTTGATCCCTCCAATAACAGAAGCTCTGAGCCCAGGCTGTTAGATCCCTCCAGTAACAGAAGCACTGAGCCCAGCCTAGTAGATCCCTCCAGTAACAGAAGCTCTGAGCTCAGCCTGGTAGATCCCTCCAGTAACAGAAGCACTGAGCCCAGCCTGGTAGATCCCTCCAGTAACAGAAGCATTGAGCCCAGCCTGGTAGATCCCTCCAGTAACAGAAGCTCTGAGCTCAGCCTGGTAGATCCCTCCAGTAACAGAAGCACTGAGCCCAGCCTGGTTAATCCCTCCAATAACAGAAGCTCTGAGCCCAGCCTTGTTGATCCCTCCAGTAACAGAAGCACTGAGCCCAGCCTGGTAGATCCCTCCAGTAACAGAAGCATTGAGCCCAGCCTGGTAGATCCCTCCAATAACAGAAGCATTGAGCCCAGCCTGGTAGATCCCTCCAGTAACAGAAGCTCTGAGCTCAGCCTGGTAAATCACTCCAGTAACAGAAGCACTGAGCCCAGCCTGTTAGATCCCTCCAGTAACAGAAGCACTGAGCCCAGCCTGGTTGATCCCTCCAGTAACAGAAGCATTGAGCCCAGCCTGGTAGATTTCTCCAGTAACAGAAGCAATGAGCCCAGCCTGGTAGATCCCTCCAGTAACAGAAGCTCTGAGCCCAGCCTGGTAGATCCCTCCAGTAACAGAAGCACTGAGCCCAGCCTGGTAGATCCCTCCAGTAAGAGAAGCACTGAGCCCAGCCTGGTTGATCCCTCCAGTAACAGAAGCACTGAGCCCAAGCTGGTAGATCCCTCCAGTAACAGAAGCACTGAGCCCAGCCTGGTAAATCACTCCAGTAACAGAAGCACTGAGCCCAGCCTGTTAGATCCCTCCAGTAACAGAAGCTCTGAGCCCAGCATGGTAGATCCCTCCAGTAACAGAAGCATTGAGCCCAGCCTGGTAGATTTCTCCAGTAACAGAAGCTCTGAGCTCAGCCTGGTAGATCACTCCAGTAACAGAAGCACTGAGCCCAGCCTGGTAGATCCCTCCAGTAACAGAAGCATTGAGCCCAGCCTGGTTGATCCCTCCAGTAACAGAAGCACTGAGCCCAGCCTCGTAGATCCCTCCAGTAACAGAAGCACTGAGCCCAGCCTCGTAGATCCCTCCAGTAACAGAAGCACTGAGCCCAGCCTGGTAGATCCCTCCAGTAACAGAAGCATTGAGCCCAGCCTGGTAGATCCCTCCAGTAACAGAAGCAATGAGCCCAGCCTGGTAGATCCCTCCAGTAACAGAAGCTCTGAGCCCAGCCTGGTAGATCCCTCCAGTAACAGAAGCACTGAGCCCAGCCTGGTAGATCCCTCCAGTAAGAGAAGCACTGAGCCCAGCCTGGTTGATCCCTCCAGTAACAGAAGCACTGAGCCCAAGCTGGTAGATCCCTCCAGTAACAGAAGCACTGAGCCCAGCCTGGTAGATCCCTCCAGTAACAGAAGAACTGAGCCCAGCCTGGTAGATCCCTCCAGTAACAGAAGCACGGAGCCCAGCATGGTTGATCCCCCAAGTAACAGAAGCACTGAGCCCAGCCTGGCAGATCCCTCCAGTAAGAGAAGCACTGAGCCCAGCCTGGTAGATTCCTCCAGTAACAAAAGCACGGAGCCCAGCCTGGTTGATCCCCCAAGTAACAGAAGCACTGAGCCCAGCCTGGTAGATCCCTCCAGTAAGAGAAGCACTGAGCCCAGCCTGGTAGATCCCTCCAGTAACAGAAGCACGGAGCCCAGCCTGGTTGATCCCCCAAGTAACAGAAGCACTGAGCCCAACCTGGAAGATCCCTCCAGTAACAGAAGCACTGAGCCCAGCCTGGTAGATCCCTCCAGTAACAGAAGCACTGAGCCCAGCCTGGTAGATCCCTCCAGTAAAAGAAGCACTGAGCCCAGCCTGGTTGATCCCTCCAGTAACAGAAGCACTGAGCCCAGCCTCGTAGATCCCTCCAGTAACAGAAGCACTGAGCCCAGCCTGGTAGATCCCTCCAGTAACAGAAGCATTGAGCCCAGCCTGGTTAATCCCTCCAGTAACAGAAGCACTGAGCCCAGCCTGGTTGATCCCTCCAGTAACAGAAGCACTGAGCCCAGCCTGGTAGATCCCTCCAGTAACAGAAGCATTGAGCCCAGCCTGGTAGATCCCTCCAGTAACAGAAGCTCTGAGCTCAGCCTGGTAGATCCCTCTAGTAACAGAAGCACTGAGCCCAGCCTGGTAGATCCCTCCAGTAACAGAAGCACTGAGCCCAGCCTGGTTGATCCCTCCAATAACAGAAGCTCTGAGCCCAGGCTGTTAGATCCCTCCAGTAACAGAAGCACTGAGCCCAGCCTAGTAGATCCCTCCAGTAACAGAAGCTCTGAGCTCAGCCTGGTAGATCCCTCCAGTAACAGAAGCACTGAGCCCAGGCTGTTAGATCCCTCCAGTAACAGAAGCACTGAGCCCAGCCTAGTAGATCCCTCCAGTAACAGAAGCTCTGAGCCCAGCCTGGTAGATCCCTCCAGTAACAGAAGCACTGAGCCCAGCCTGGTAGATCCCTCCAGTAACAGAAGCATTGAGCCCAGCCTGGTAGATCCCTCCAGTAACAGAAGCTCTGAGCTCAGCCTGGTAGATCCCTCCAGTAACAGAAGCACTGAGCCCAGCCTGGTTGATCCCTGCAATAACAGAAGCTCTGAGCCCAACCTTGTTGATCCCTCCAGTAACAGAAGCACTGAGCCCAGCCTGGTAGATCCCTCCAGTAACAGAAGCATTGAGCCCAGCCTGGTAGATCCCTCCAGTAACAGAAGCATTGAGCCCAGCCTGGTAGATCCCTCCAGTAACAGAAGCTCTGAGCTCAGCCTGGTAAATCACTCCAGTAACAGAAGCACTGAGCCCAGCCTGGTAGATCCCTCCAGTAACAGAAGCACTGAGCCCAGCCTGGTTGATCCCTCCAGTAACAGAAGCACTGAGCCCAGCCTCGTAGATCCCTCCAGTAACAGAAGCACTGAGCCCAGCCTGGTAGATCCCTCCAGTAACAGAAGCATTGAGCCCAGCCTGGTAGATCCCTCCAGTAACAGAAGCACTGAGCCCAGCCTGGTAGATCCCTCCAGTAACAGAAGCTCTGAGCCCAGCCTGGTAGATCCCTCCAGTAACAGAAGCATTGAGCCCAGCCTGGTAGATCCCTCCAGTAACAGAAGCTCTGAGCTCAGCCTGGTAGATCACTCCAGTAACAGAAGCACTGAGCCCAGCCTGGTTGATCCCTCCAGTAACAGAAGCACTGAGCCCAGCCTGGTTGATCCCTCCAGTAACAGAAGCACTGAGCCCAGCCTCGTAGATCCCTCCAGTAACAGAAGCACTGAGCCCAGCCTCGTAGATCCCTCCAGTAACAGAAGCACTGAGCCCAGCCTGGTAGATCCCTCCAGTAACAGAAGCATTGAGCCCAGCCTGGTAGATCCCTCCAGTAACAGAAGCACTGAGCCCAGCCTGGTCGATCCCTCCAGTAACAGAAGCTCTGAGCCCAGCCTGGTAGATCCCTACAGTAACAGAAGCACTGAGCCCAGCCTGGTAGATCCCTCCAGTAAGAGAAGCACTGAGCCCAGCCTGGTTAATCCCTCCAGTAACAGAAGCACTGAGCCCAAGCTGGTAGATCCCTCCAGTAACAGAAGCACTGAGCCCAGCCTGGTAGATCCCTCCAGTAACAGAAGAACTGAGCCCAGCCTGGTAGATCCCTCCAGTAACAGAAGCACGGAGCCCAGCATGGTTGATCCCCCAAGTAACAGAAGCACTGAGCCCAGCCTGGCAGATCCCTCCAGTAAGAGAAGCACTGAGCCCAGCCTGGTAGATCCCTCCAGTAACAAAAGCACGGAGCCCAGCCTGGTTGATCCCCCAAGTAACAGAAGCACTGAGCCCAGCCTGGTAGATCCCTCCAGTAAGAGAAGCACTGAGCCCAGCCTGGTAGATCCCTCCAGTAACAGAAGCACGGAGCCCAGCCTGGTTGATCCCCCAAGTAACAGAAGCACTGAGCCCAACCTGGAAGATCCCTCCAGTAACAGAAGCACTGAGCCCAGCCTGGTAGATCCCTCCAGTAACAGAAGCACTGAGCCCAGCCTGGTAGATCCCTCCAGTAACAGAAGCACTGAGCCCAGCCTGGTTGATCCCTCCAGTAACAGAAGCACTGAGCCCAGCCTGGTAGATCCCTCCAGTAACAGAAGCATTGAGCCCAGCCTGGTAGATCCCTCCAGTAACAGAAGCATTGAGCCCAGCCTGGTAGATCCCTCCAGTAACAGAAGCTCTGAGCCCAGGCTGTTAGATCCCTCCAGTAACAGAAGCTCTGAGCTCAGCCTGGTAGATCCCTCCAGTAACAGAAGCACTGAGCCCAGCCTGGTAGATCCCTCCAGTAACAGAAGCTCTGAGCTCAGCCTGGTAGATCCCTCCAGTAACAGAAGCATTGAGCCCAGCCTGGTAGATCCCTCCAGTAACAGAAGCACTAAGCTCAGCCTGGTAGATCCCTCCAGTAACAGAAGCACTGAGCCCAGCCTGGTTGATCCCTCCAGTAAGAGAAGCACTGAGCCCAGCCTGGTAGATCCCTCCAGTAACAAAAGCACGGAGCCCAGCCTGGTTGATCCCCCAAGTAACAGAAGCACTGAGCCCAACCTGGAAGATCCCTCCAGTAACAGAAGCACTGAGCCCAGCCTGGTAGATCCCTCCAGTAACAGAAGCACTGAGCCCAGCCTGGTAGATCCCTCCAGTAACAGAAGCACTGAGCCCAGCCTGGTTGATCCCTCCAGTAACAGAAGCACTGAGCCCAGCCTGGTAGATCCCTCCAGTAACAGAAGCATTGAGCCCAGCCTGGTAGATCCCTCCAGTAACAGAAGCATTGAGCCCAGCCTGGTAGATCCCTCCAGTAACAGAAGCTCTGAGCCCAGGCTGTTAGATCCCTCCAGTAACAGAAGCACTGAGCCCAGCCTGGTAGATCCCTCCAGTAACAGAAGCTCTGAGCTCAGCCTGGTAGATCCCTCCAGTAACAGAAGCATTGAGCCCAGCCTGGTAGATCCCTCCAGTAACAGAAGCACTAAGCTCAGCCTGGTAGATCCCTCCAGTAACAGAAGCACTGAGCCCAGCCTGGTTGATCCCTCCAGTAAGAGAAGCACTGAGCCCAGCCTGGTAGATCCCTCCAGTAACAAAAGCACGGAGCCCAGCCTGGTTGATCCCCCAAGTAACAGAAGCACTGAGCCCAGCCTGGTAGATCCCTCCAGTAAGAGAAGCACTGAGCCCAGCCTGGTAGATCCCTCCAGTAACAGAAGCACGGAGCCCAGCCTGGTTGATCCCCCAAGTAACAGAAGCACTGAGCCCAACCTGGAAGATCCCTCCAGTAACAGAAGCACTGAGCCCAGCCTGGTAGATCCCTCCAGTAACAGAAACACTGAGCCCAGCCTGGTAGATCCCTCCAGTAACAGAAGCACTGAGCCCAGCCTGGTTGATCCCTCCAGTAACAGAAGCACTGAGCCCAGCCTCGTAGATCCCTCCAGTAACAGAAGCACTGAGCCCAGCCTGGTAGATCCCTCCAGTAACAGAAGCACTGAGCCCAGCCTGGTTGATCCCTCCAATAACAGAAGCTCTGAGACCAGGCTGTTAGATCCCTCCAGTAACAGAAGCATTGAGCCCAGCCTGGTAGATCCCTCCAGTAACAGAAGCACTGAGCCCAGCCTGGTAGATCCCTCCAGTAACAGAAGCTCTGAGCTCAGCCTGGTAGATCCCTCCAGTAACAGAAGCACTGAGCCCAACCTGGAAGATCCCTCCAGTAACAGAAGCATTGAGCCCAGCCTGGTAGATCCCTCCAGTAACAGAAGCACTGAGCCCAGCCTGGTAGATCCCTCCAGTAACAGAAGCACTGAGCTCAGCCTGGTAGATCCCTCCAGTAACAGAAGCACTGAGCCCAGCCTGGTAGATCCCTCCAGTAACAGAAGCACTAAGCTCAGCCTGGTAGATCTCTCCAGTAACAGAAGCACTGAGCCCAGCCTGGTAGATCCCTCCTGTAACAGAAGCACTAAGCTCAGCCTGGTAGATCTCTCCAGTAACAGAAGGACAGTAATACCAGGGTGGTATACTCATGGACTGGTGAGAATGGTAGTGAGGACCTCCATCTAATTTCTTGTCCACGTGACCAGTATTCATCACCTCGTGGAGCCACCACAGATCATGAGCCTCTGGTCGACACCCTGGTTTAGTTGGTGCTCAGTGGTAGGAGGCAATCTCCAAGAAGTATATTTAGTCAAACCATGGCAGTCCAGGATTCTGAGGCAAATGAACGTATCTTTCTTCCGAGAGCTCCAGATATGACCATTAGACGGCCGACACTTATGTCTCCTCGTAGACGGCCTACAATATATACAGAAATACCTGCCCAGCATAGGAGCAAATACCTCACAGGCTGTGTACTCAGTTCTGAAAGTCCTGAGATCTGTACGATACAGGGGTAGGTACATGAATACAGGCACCTCTGCGGTGCGGAGTGCTGTACGTGAAGATATGGACTCAGGTGTGGACCATGTGGAGAATCTGACAAAGTCCACTACGTGGATAATTTAGGTAAGTGGGAGTGGGGCAAAAGGAGGTGGAAGAAGCCTTGTCAAACAGCGCTGTAAGGATGAATGATCGTCCTGCCCGGGGACAGTGAGCACGTGTGATCTGTAGTGGTCACCTAGACCTTGGCGGGCAGGTCGAGGTACATCCTTATAGCTCTCAGACGCTCCACATGGTCCACAGCTGCTCTCACCCATTCAAATCGGTGAGTTAGACCTCCCTAACCAGACGAGGGCCTAACTCCAGGAGACCTCTCGCTTTACCCATTGGACTTGTAACCCTCCTAATTAAATAGGTCGTACTAATAAAGTGGCCGCCCAGTCTGCATCCAGCATTTTCCTTATTTACCTTTATTTATCATTGACCTCTGAACTTTGACCCCTGAAAATTGTCAATGTGTAACCCACTGTTCCTTTTCCTTAAAGAAATTTCCTCACTTTTATAATCGACAGACTGAGGAAAACAACACGAGGTGAGGACGAGGGACGGGGAGGCCTGTAACGTGTGGGGTGCAGAGTGTTATAAAGTCTGGGGTGCAGAGTGTTATAATGTGTGGGGTGCAGAATGTTATAACGTGTGGGGTGCAGAGTGTTATAATGTGTGGGGTGCAGAGTGTTATAATGTGTGGGGTGCAGAGTGTTATAACGTGTGGGGTGCAGAGTGTTATAACGTGTGGGGTGCAGAATGTTATAATGTGTGGGGTGCAGAATGTTATAATGTGTGGGGTGCAGAATGTTATAACGTGTGGGGTGCAGAGTGTTATAATGTGTGGGGTTCAGAGTGTTATAATGTGTGGGGTGCAGAGTGTTATAAAGTCTGGGGTGCAGAGTGTGATAAGGTGTGGGGTGCAGAGTGTTATAATGTGTGGGGTGCAGAGTGTTATAAAGTCTGGGGTGCAGAGTGTTATAACGTGTGGGGTGCACAGTGTTATAATGTGTGGGGTGCAGAGTGTTATAATGTGTGGGGTGCGGAGTGTTATAACGTGTGGGGTGCAGAGTGTTATAATGTGTGGGGTGCAGAGTGTTATAACTTGTGGGGTGCAGAGTGTTATAATGTGTGGGGTACAGAGTGTTATAATGTGTGGGGTGCAGAGTGTTATAAAGTCTGGGGTGCAGAGTGTGATAAGGTGTGGGGTGCACAGTGTTATAATGTGTGGGGTGCAGAGTGTTATAAAGTCTGGGGTGCAGAGTGTTATAATGTGTGGGGTGCAGAGTGTTATAACGTGTGGGGTGCAGAGTGTTATAATGTGTGGGGTGCAGAGTGTGATAAGGTGTGGGGTGCAGAGTGTTATAATGTGTGGGGTGCAGAGTGTTATAAAGTCTGGGGTGCAGAGTGTTATAACGTGTGGGGTGCACAGTGTTATAATGTGTGGGGTGCAGAGTGTTATAATGTGTGGGGTGTGGAGTGTTATAACGTGTGGGGTGCAGAGTGTTATAACGTGTGGGGTGCAGAGTGTTATAACGTGTGGGGTGCAGAGTGTTATAATGTGTGGGGTGCAGAGTGTTATAACTTGTGGGGTGCAGAGTGTTATAATGTGTGGGGTACAGAGTGTTATAATGTGTGGGGTGCAGAGTGTTATAAAGTCTGGGGTGCAGAGTGTGATAAGGTGTGGGGTGCACAGTGTTATAATGTGTGGGGTGCAGAGTGTTATAAAGTCTGGGGTGCAGAGTGTTATAACGTGTGGGGTGCAGAGTGTTATAATGCGTGGGGTGCAGAGTGTTATAACGTGTGGGGTGCACAGTGTTATAATGCGTGGGGTGCAGAGTGTTATAACGTGTGGGGTGCAGAGTGTTATAACGTGTGGGGTGCACAGTGTTATAATGCGTGGGGTGCAGAGTGTTATAACGTGTGGGGTGCAGAGTGTTATAATGTGTGGGGTGCAGAGTGTTATAACGTGTGTGGTGCAGAATGTTATAACATGTGGGGTGCAGAGTGTTATAATGTGTGGGGTGCAGAGTGTTATAACGTGTGGGGTGCACAGTGTTATAATGCGTGGGGTGCAGAGTGTTATAACGTGTGGGGTGCAGAGTGTTATAACTTGTGGGGTGCAGAGTGTTATAACGTGTGGGGTGCAGAGTGTTATAACGTGTGTGGTGCAGAATGTTATAACATGTGGGGTGCAGAGTGTTATAACGTGTGGGGTGCAGAGTGTTATAACGTGTGGGGTGCAGAGTGTGATAATGTGTGGGGTGCAGAGTGTTATAACGTGTGGGGTGCACAGTGTTATAATGCGTGGGGTGCAGAGTGTTATAACGTGTGGGGTGCAGAGTGTTATAACTTGTGGGGTGCAGAGTGTTATAACGTGTGGGGTGCAGAGTGTTATAACGTGTGTGGTGCAGAATGTTATAACATGTGGGGTGCAGAGTGTTATAATGTGTGGGGTGCGAAGTGTTATAACGTGTGGGGTGCAGAGTGTTATAACGTGTGGGGTGCAGAGTGTTATAACGTGTGGGGTGCAGAGTGTTATAATGTGTGGGGTGCAGAGTGTTATAATGTGTGGGGTGCAGAGTGTTATAACGTGTGGGGTGCAGAGTGTTATAACGTGTGGGGTGCAGAGTGTTATAATGTGTGGGGTGCAGAGTGTTATAACGTGTGGGGTGCAGAGTGTTATAACGTGTGGGGTGCAGAGTGTTATAACGTGTGGGGTGCAGAGTGTTATAACGTGTGGGGTGCAGAATGTTATAACATGTGGGGTGCAGAGTGTTATAACTTGTGGGGTGCAGAGTGTTATAACGTGTGGGGTGCAGAGTGTTATAATGTGTGGGGTGCAGAATGTTATAACATGTGGGGAGCAGAGTGTTATAATGTGTGGGGTGCAGAGTGTTATAACGTGTGGGGTACAGAATGTTATAACATGTGGGGTGCAGAGTGTTATAATGTGTGGGGTGCAGAATGTTATAACGTGTGGGGTGCAGAGTGTTATAATGTGTGGGGTGCAGAGTGTTATAATGTGTGGGGTGCAGAGTGTTATAATGTGTGGGGTGCAGAGTGTTATAATGTGTGGGGTGCAGAGTGTTATAATGTGTGGGGTGCAGAGTGTTATAATGTGTGGGGTGCAGAGTGTTATAATGTGTGGTCTGCAGAGTGTTATAAAGTCTGGGGTGCAGAGTGTGATAATGTGTGGGGTGCAGAGTGTTATAACGTGTGGGGTGCAGAGTGTTATAACGTATGGGGTGCAGAGTGTTATAATGTGTGGGGTGCAGAGTGTTATAATGTGTGGGGTGCAGAGTGTTATAATGTGTGGGGTGCAGAGTGTTATAAAGTCTGGGGTGCAGAGTGTTATAACGTGTGGGGTGCAGAGTGTTATAATGTGTGGGGTGCAGAGTGTTATAACGTGTGGGGTGCAGAGTGTTATAACGTGTGGGGTGCGGAGTGTTATAACGTGTGGGGTGCAGAGTGTTATAATGTTCGGGGTGCAGAGTGTTATAATGTGTGGGGTGCAGAGTGTTATAATGTGTGGGGTGCAGAGTGTTATAACGTGTGGGGTGCAGAGTGTTATAATGTGTGGGGTGCAGAGTGTTATAACGTGTGGGGTGCAGAGTGTTATAACGTGTGGGGTGCAGAGTGTTATAACGTGTGGGGTGCAGAGTGTTATAACGTGTGGGGTGCAGAGTGTTATAACGTGTGGGGTGCGGAGTGTTATAACGTGTGGGGTGCGGAGTGTTATAATGTGTGGGGTGCAGAGTGTTATAATGTGTGGGGTGCAGAGTGTTATAACATGTGGGGTGCAGAGTGTTATAACGTGTGGGGTGCAGAGTGTTATAATGTGTGGGGTGCAGAGTGTTAT
Organism: Bufo bufo; assembly: GCF_905171765.1. Classification (NCBI taxonomy): domain Eukaryota; kingdom Metazoa; phylum Chordata; class Amphibia; order Anura; family Bufonidae; genus Bufo; species Bufo bufo. Next base: position 223,990 of record NW_024400003.1, read on the forward strand.
AATGTGTGGGGTGCAGAGTGTTATAACGTGTGGGGTGCAGAATGTTATAACGTGTGGGGTGCAGAGTGTTATAACGTGTGGGGTGCAGAGTGTTATAATGTTCGGGGTGCAGAGTGTTATAACGTGTGGGGTGCAGAGTGTTATAAAGTGTGGGGTGCAGAGTGTTATAACGTGTGGGGTGCAGAGTGTTATAACGTGTGGGGTGCAGAGTGTTATAATGTGTGGGGTGCAGAGTGTTATAATGTGTGGGGTGCAGAGTGTTATAACGTGTGGGGTGCAGAGTGTTATAACGTGTGGGGTGCAGAGTGTTATAACGTGTGGGGTGCACAGTGTTATAATGTGTGGGGTGCGGAGTGTTATAACGTGTGGGGTGCAGAGTGTTATAACGTGTGGGGTGCAGAGTGTTATAACGTGTGGGGTGCAGAGTGTTATAATGTTCGGGGTGCAGAGTGTTATAATGTGTGGGGTGCAGAGTGTTATAACGTGTGGGGTGCAGAGTGTTATAACGTGTGGGGTGCAGAGTGTTATAACGTGTGGGGTGCAGAGTGTTATAATTGTTGGGTGCAGAGTGTTATAACGTGTGGGGTGCAGAGTGTTATAACGTGTGGGGTGCACAGTGTTATAACGTGTGGGGTGCAGAGTGTTATAACGTGTGGGGTGCGGAGTGTTATAACGTGTGGGGTGCAGAGTGTTATAACGTGTGGGGTGCAGAGTGTTATAACGTGTGGGGTGCAGAGTGTTATAACGTGTGGGGTGCAGAGTGTTATAATTGTTGGGTGCAGAGTGTTATAACGTGTGGGGTGCAGAGTGTTATAACGTGTGGGGTGCGGAGTGTTATAACGTGTGGGGTGCAGAGTGTTATAACGTGTGGGGTGCAGAGTGTTATAACGTGTGGGGTGCAGAGTGTTATAATGTTCGGGGTGCAGAGTGTTATAATGTTCGGGGTGCAGAGTGTTATAACGTGTGGGGTGCAGAGTGTTATAATGTGTGGGGTGCAGAGTGTTATAACGTGTGGGGTGCAGAGTGTTATAACGTGTGGGGTGCAGAATGTTATAACGTGTGGGGTGCAGAGTGTTATAACGTGTGGGGTGCAGAGTGTTATAACGTGTGGGGTGCAGAGTGTTATAATGTGTGGGGTGCAGAATGTTATAACGTGTGGGGTGCAGAGTGTTATAACGTGTGGGGTGCAGAGTGTTATAACGTGTGGGGTGCAGAGTGTTATAATGTGTGGGGTGCAGAGTGTTATAACGTGTGGGGTGCAGAATGTTATAACGTGTGGGGTGCAGAGTGTTATAATGTGTGGGGTGCAGAGTGTTATAACGTGTGGGGTGCAGAGTGTTATAATGTGTGGGGTGCAGAGTGTTATAACGTGTGGGGTGCAGAGTGTTATAACGTGTGGGGTGCAGAGTGTTATAATGTTCGGGGTGCAGAGTGTTATAACGTGTGGGGTGCAGAGTGTTATAATGTGTGGGGTGCAGAGTGTTATAATGTGTGGGGTGCAGAGTGTTATAACGTGTGGGGTGCAGAGTGTTATAACGTGTGGGGTGCAGAGTGTTATAATGTGTGGGGTGCAGAGTGTTATAACGTGTGGGGTGCAGAGTGTTATAACGTGTGGGGTGCAGAGTGTTATAACGTGTGGGGTGCAGAGTGTTATAACGTGTGGGGTGCAGAGTGTTATAATGTTCGGGGTGCAGAGTGTTATAATGTGTGGGGTGCAGAGTGTTATAATGTGTGGGGTGCAGAGTGTTATAAAGTCTGGGGTGCAGAGTGTTATAACGTGTGGGGTGCAGAGTGTTATAACGTGTGGGGTGCACAGTGTTATAATGTGTGGGGTGCAGAGTGTTATAACGTGTGGGGTGCAGAGTGTTATAATGTTCGGGGTGCAGAGTGTTATAATGTGTGGGGTGCAGAGTCTTATAACGTGTGGGGTGCAGAGTGTTATAACGTGTGGGGTGCAGAGTGTTATAACGTGTGGGGTGCAGAGTGTTATAACGTGTGGGGTGCAGAGTGTTATAATGTTCGGGGTGCAGAGTGTTATAACGTGTGGGGTGCAGAGTGTTATAATGTGTGGGGTGCAGAGTGTTATAACGTGTGGGGTGCAGAGTGTTATAACGTGTGGGGTGCAGAGTGTTATAATGTGTGGGGTGCAGAGTGTTATAATGTGTGGGGTGCAGAGTGTTATAACGTGTGGGGTGCAGAGTGTTATAATGTGTGGGGTGCAGAGTGTTATAACGTGTGGGGTGCAGAGTGTTATAATGTGTGGGGTGCAGAGTGTTATAATGTGTGGGGTGCAGAATGTTATAACGTGTGGGGTGCAGAGTGTTATAATGTGTGGGGTGCAGAGTGTTATAATGTGTGGGGTGCAGAGTGTTATAATGTGTGGGGTGCAGAGTGTTATAACGTGTGGGGTGCAGAGTGTTATAATGTGTGGGGTGCAGAGTGTTATAATGTGTGGGGTGCAGAGTGTTATAACGTGTGGGGTGCAGAGTGTTATAACGTGTGGGGTGCAGAGTGTTATAACGTGTGGGGTGCAGAGTGTTATAACGTGTGGGGTGCAGAGTGTTATAACGTGTGGGGTGCAGAGTGTTATAATGTGTGGGGTGCAGAGTGTTATAATGTGTGGGGTGCAGAGTGTTATAACGTGTGGGGTGCAGAGTGTTATAACGTGTGGGGTGCAGAGTGTTATAACGTGTGGGGTGCAGAGTGTTATAATGTGTGGGGTGCAGAGTGTTATAACGTGTGGGGTGCAGAGTGTTATAATGTTCGGGGTGCAGAGTGTTATAACGTGTGGGGTGCAGAGTGTTATAATGTGTGGGGTGCAGAGTGTTATAACGTGTGGGGTGCAGAGTGTTATAATGTGTGGGGTGCAGAGTGTTATAACGTGTGGGGTGCACAGTGTTATAATGTGTGGGGTGCAGAGTGTTATAACGTGTGGGGTGCAGAGTGTTATAATGTTCGGGGTGCAGAGTGTTATAACGTGTGGGGTGCAGAGTGTTATAACGTGTGGGGTGCAGAGTGTTATAACGTGTGGGGTGCAGAGTGTTATAACGTGTGGGGTGCAGAGTGTGATAATGTGTGGGGTGCAGAGTGTTATAATGTTCGGGGTGCAGAGTGTTATAATGTGTGGGGTGCAGAGTGTTATAACGTGTGGGGTGCAGAGTGTTATAATGTGTGGGGTGCAGAGTGTTATAACGTGTGGGGTGCAGAGTGTTATAACGTGTGGGGTGCAGAGTGTTATAACGTGTGGGGTGCAGAGTGTTATAACGTGTGGGGTGCAGAGTGTTATAACGTGTGGGGTGCAGAGTGTTATAATGTTCGGGGTGCAGAGTGTTATAACGTGTGGGGTGCAGAGTGTTATAATGTGTGGGGTGCAGAGTGTTATAACGTGTGGGGTGCAGAGTGTTATAACGTGTGGGGTGCAGAGTGTTATAATGTGTGGGGTGCAGAGTGTTATAATGTGTGGGGTGCAGAGTGTTATAACGTGTGGGGTGCAGAGTGTTATAATGTGTGGGGTGCAGAGTGTTATAACGTGTGGGGTGCAGAGTGTTATAATGTGTGGGGTGCAGAGTGTTATAATGTGTGGGGTGCAGAATGTTATAACGTGTGGGGTGCAGAGTGTTATAATGTGTGGGGTGCAGAGTGCTATAATGTGTGGGGTGCAGAGTGTTATAACGTGTGGGGTGCAGAGTGTTATAACGTGTGGGGTGCAGAGTGTTATAACGTGTGGGGTGCAGAGTGTTATAACGTGTGGGGTGCAGAGTGTTATAACGTGTGGGGTGCAGAGTGTTATAATGTGTGGGGTGCAGAGTGTTATAATGTGTGGGGTGCAGAGTGTTATAACGTGTGGGGTGCAGAGTGTTATAACGTGTGGGGTGCAGAGTGTTATAATGTGTGGGGTGCAGAGTGTTATAATGTGTGGGGTGCAGAGTGTTATAAAGTGTGGGGTGCAGAGTGTTATAACGTGTGGGGTGCAGAGTGTTATAATGTGTGGGGTGCAGAGTGTTATAATGTGTGGGGTGCAGAGTGTTATAAAGTCTGGGGTGCAGAGTGTTATAAAGTCTGGGGTGCAGAGTGTTATAACGTGTGGGGTGCAGAGTGTTATAACGTGTGGGGTGCAGAGTGTTATAACGTGTGGGGTGCAGAGTGTTATAATGTGTGGGGTGCAGAGTGTTATAACGTGTGGGGTGCAGAGTGTTATAATGTTCGGGGTGCAGAGTGTTATAACGTGTGGGGTGCAGAGTGTTATAATGTGTGGGGTGCAGAGTGTTATAACGTGTGGGGTGCAGAGTGTTATAATGTGTGGGGTGCAGAGTGTTATAACGTGTGGGGTGCACAGTGTTATAATGTGTGGGGTGCAGAGTGTTATAACGTGTGGGGTGCAGAGTGTTATAACGTGTGGGGTGCAGAGTGTTATAATGTTCGGGGTGCAGAGTGTTATAACGTGTGGGGTGCAGAGTGTTATAACGTGTGGGGTGCAGAGTGTTATAACGTGTGGGGTGCAGAGTGTGATAATGTGTGGGGTGCAGAGTGTTATAATGTTCGGGGTGCAGAGTGTTATAATGTGTGGGGTGCAGAGTGTTATAACGTGTGGGGTGCAGAGTGTTATAATGTGTGGGGTGCAGAGTGTTATAACGTGTGGGGTGCAGAGTGTTATAACGTGTGGGGTGCAGAGTGTTATAACGTGTGGGGTGCAGAGTGTTATAACGTGTGGGGTGCAGAGTGTTATAACGTGTGGGGTGCAGAGTGTTATAACGTGTGGGGTGCAGAGTGTGATAATGTGTGGGGTGCAGAGTGTTATAATGTTCGGGGTGCAGAGTGTTATAATGTGTGGGGTGCAGAGTGTTATAACGTGTGGGGTGCAGAGTGTTATAATGTGTGGGGTGCAGAGTGTTATAACGTGTGGGGTGCAGAGTGTTATAACGTGTGGGGTGCAGAGTGTTATAACGTGTGGGGTGCAGAGTGTTATAATGTGTGGGGTGCAGAGTGTTATAAAGTGTGGGGTGCAGAGTGTTATAATGTGTGGGGTGCAGAGTGTTATAACGTGTGGGGTGCAGAGTGTTATAACGTGTGTGGTGCAGAATGTTATAACGTGTGGGGTGCAGAGTGTTATAACGTGTGGGGTGCAGAGTGTTATAACGTGTGGGGTGCAGAGTGTTATAACGTGTGTGGTGCAGAATGTTATAACGTGTGGGGTGCAGAGTGTTATAACGTGTGGGGTGCAGAGTGTTATAATGTGTGGTCTGCAGAGTGTTATAACGTGTGGGGTGCAGAGTGTTATAATGTGTGGGGTGCAGAGTGTTATAATGTGTGGGGTGCAGAGTGTTATAATGTGTGGGGTGCAGAGTGTTATAATTGTTGGGTGCAGAGTGTTATAATGTGTGGGGTGCAGAGTGTTATAATGTGTGGGGTGCAGAGTGTTATAACGTGTGGGGTGCAGAGGGTTATAATTGTTGGGTGCAGGGGATTATAACGTGTGGGGTGCAGAGTGTTATAATGTGTGGGGTGCAGAGTGTTATAACGTGTGGGGTGCAGAGTGTTATAATGTGTGGGGTGCAGAGTGTTATAATGTGTGGGGTGCAGAGTGTTATAACGTGTGGGGTGCAGAGTGTTATAATGTGTGGGGTGCAGAGTGTTATAATGTGTGGTCTGCAGAGTGTTATAACGTGTGGGGTGCAGAGTGTTATAACGTGTGGGGTGCAGAGTGTTATAACGTGTGGGGTGCAGAGTGTTATAATGTGTGGGGTGCAGAGTGTTATAATGTGTGGGGTGCAGAGTGTTATAACGTGTGGGGTGCAGAGTGTTATAATGTGTGGGGTGCAGAGTGTTATAATGTGTGGTCTGCAGAGTGTTATAACGTGTGGGGTGCAGAGTGTTATAACGTGTGGGGTGCAGAGTGTTATAACGTGTGGGGTGCAGAGTGTTATAATGTGTGGGGTGCAGAGTGTTATAACGTGTGGGGTGCAGAATGTTATAACGTGTGGGGTGCAGAGTGTTATAATGTGTGGGGTGCAGAGTGTTATAATGTGTGGGGTGCAGAGTGTTATAACGTGTGGGGTGCAGAGTGTTATAATGTGTGGGGTGCAGAGTGTTATAACGTGTGGGGTGCAGAGTGTTATAATGTGTGGGGTGCAGAGTGTTATAACGTGTGGGGTGCAGAGTGTTATAATTGTTGGGTGCAGGGGATTATAACTAGTGTTGAGCGAACTTCTGTTTTAAGTTCGGCGTCTAAAGTTCGGCTTCCGGTTAGCGAAGAATCCCGATATGGATTCTGAATTCCGTTGTGGTCCGTGGTAGCGGAAATCAATAATGGCCGATTATTGATTCCGCTACCACAAACCACAACGGAATTCGGAATCCATATCGGGATTCTCCGCTAACCGGAAGCCGAACTTTAGACGCCGAACTTAAAACAGAAGTTCGCTCAACACTAGTTATAACGTGTGGGGTACAAGGAGGCGGAGTCTATAAGGCGATGTCGGGGATGATTACCTCTGACACTGTCCTCCGCAGATGATGACGGCTCCCGATGATCTCAGGCTTCTCCTGCCTCGTTGCCGCTTACAGCAGCTGGCTCGGGACTGGCTGGCGGAGGATGCCCCATTTCTGGACTTTGCTGGGTGGGCTGCTTCCGGTGGGGCACAGGGCTGTCAGGAGGCAGTACTGCTCTGTAAGTCTGCGGGGGTGCTGGCAGGGTGCCCCTTCTTTCAGGCTGTTTGTGAAGAGGCCGGCTGCAGCGTGGAGTGGGAACATAGTGACGGCGCGTGGCTCGAGCCGGTGACCAGAGTGGCCACAGTCCGAGGTGAGAAGGAAGACACTGACCCCTGACCTCGACCTATGACCTCAACCCCTGAACCTGACAAATGATAGGATGAGAACATGAGAGGGGCAGAGAAAACAGCTGGGAGGTCTCTGCCGAAAATAGTCACATCCCCTAAACTACCTAGTTATACTTTAAAGACAGACTTGGTGTCTTACTGTAGTCCTAGTGGTGTCAGCCTCGCTGTAGTCCTCGTGGTGTCAGCCTCGCTGTAGTCCTCGTGGTGTCAGCCTCGCTGTAGTCCTCGTGGTGTCAGCCTCGCTGTAGTCCTCGTGGTGTCAGCCTCGCTGTAGTCCTCGTGGTGTCAGCCTCGCTGTAGTCCTCGTGGTGTCAGCCTCGCTGTAGTCCTCGTGGTGTCAGCCTCGCTGTAGTCCTCGTGGTGTCAGCCTCACTGTAGTCCTCGTGGTGTCATTTTCACTGTAGTCCTCGTGGTGTCAGCCTCACTGTAGTCCTCGTGGTGTCAGCCTCACTGTAGTCCTCGTGGTGTCAGCCTCACTGTAGTCCTCGTTCTGTCATTTTCACTGTAGTCCTCGTGGTGTCATTTTCACTGTAGTCCTCGTGGTGTCATTTTCACTGTAGTCCTCGTGGTGTCAGCCTCACTGTAGTCCTCGTGGTGTCAGCCTCACTGTAGTCCTCGTGGTGTCAGCCTCACTGTAGTCCTCGTGGTGTCAGCCTCTCTGTAGTCCTCGTGGTGTCAGCCTCACTGTAGTCCTCGTGGTGTCATTTTCACTGTAGTCCTCGTGGTGTCAGCCTCGCTGTAGTCCTCGTGGTGTCAGTCTCACTGTAGTCCTCGTTCTGTCATTTTCACTGTAGTCCTCGTGGTGTCATTTTCACTGTAGTCCTCGTGGTGTCATTTTCACTGTAGTCCTCGTGGTGTCAGCCTCACTGTAGTCCTCGTGGTGTCAGCCTCGCTGTAGTCCTCGTGGTGTCAGCCTCACTGTAGTCCTCGTGGTGTCAGCCTCACTGTAGTCCTCGTGGTGTCAGCCTCACTGTAGTCCTCGTGGTGTCAGCCTCACTGTAGTCCTCGTGGTGTCATTTTCACTGTAGTCCTCGTGGTGTCAGCCTCGCTGTAGTCCTCGTGGTGTCAGCCTCACTGTAGTCCTCGTGGTGTCAGCCTCACTGTAGTCCTCGTGGTGTCATTTTCACTGTAGTCCTCGTGGTGTCAGCCTCGCTGTAGTCCTCGTGGTGTCAGCCTCGCTGTAGTCCTCGTGGTGTCAGCCTCACTGTAGTCCTCGTGGTGTCAGCCTCACTGTAGTCCTCGTGGTGTCATTTTCACTGTAGTCCTCGTGGTGTCAGCCTCACTGTAGTCCTCGTGGTGTCAGCCTCGCTGTAGTCCTCGTGGTGTCAGCCTCACTGTAGTCCTCGTGGTGTCAGCGTCACTGTAGTCCTCGTGGTGTCAGCCTCGCTGTAGTCCTCGTGGTGTCAGCCTCGCTGTAGTCCTCGTGGTGTCAGCCTCGCTGTAGTCCTCGTGGTGTCAGCCTCACTGTAGTCCTCGTGGTGTCAGCCTCGCTGTAGTCCTCGTGGTGTCAGCCTCACTGTAGTCCTCGTGGTGTCAGCCTCGCTGTAGTCCTCGTGGTGTCAGCCTCACTGTAGTCCTCGTGGTGTCAGCCTCACTGTAGTCCTCGTGGTGTCAGCCTCACTGTAGTCCTCGTGGTGTCAGCCTCGCTGTAGTCCTCGTGGTGTCAGCCTCGCTGTAGTCCTCGTGGTGTCAGCCTCACTGTAGTCCTCGTGGTGTCAGCCTCACTGTAGTCCTCGTGGTGTCAGCCTCACTGTAGTCCTCGTGGTGTCAGCCTCACTGTAGTCCTCATGTCTTAGTGTCACGCCGGTGACAGGTTTGAGAAGGTCTGAAAGAATATCTGCACATTAGTGATCTGACGGCCTCTTTTGGTTTCACTTTGTCTGTGTGTTGCTGGTATGTCCTCCTGTTCAGGTGTGGATCATGTGACCTTCACCTCCCCCTATTTAGTTTGACTTCCCCCATTACTCCATGCTCTGGATAGCTTCATTTGGTTTTTGGAAGAGCTGGAGTGTAGTTCGTGGTGAAGTCCTGTTCGTCCACCATCCACCATCCTCAGAAGTTAAGTGTTCCGCTTGTTGTGTTTTGTATTCCTCCCCCCACCTTTATTGTTTACTAGGCCTCAGTGAGACGCTGGTTCCTTCACCAGGGTTGTCTCTGCCCGGTCATTACTATTAGGGCAACTGAGGGCCACCAGGGTTTTCTAGGTTCCTGTGTATGGGCATCTCTACCATCGAGAGGTGCCCATACGGATAGGAGTTAGGGCCAGGAGCAGGGTTTTATAGGTGGAGACCCTTTTCCTTCCCTAGCGGTGAGGCCTAGTGTCTTTTCCCTTCCTTCTTGTTGCCCTTTGGTGTTCTCCCCTACAACATCCGTGACATTATCCAGAGCCTATACCGCCATTTTTTGTTCTGATCTGTGCAGCTATGGATGATATGACTGCACTGGTCAAACAGATGCAGAATCTGACTTTGGAGGTAGCAGACCTCCGTGCAGATTCAGAGTCCACAGGCTGCTGGTTCCGGTGGTGGGCTCCAGTCCTGCCCTGAACCGAAGGTAGCTCTCCCGGACAGGTTTTCCGGGGGTAGTGACAATTTCATCCGGTTCAGGGAGTCATGTAAATTATACTTTAGGTTGCGTCCATACTCTTCTGGGGATGAGTGTCAACGTGTGGGTATGATTATTTCATTACTTAAAGAGGACGCCCAATCTTGGGCTTTTTCTCTGCCGACCGGATCACCGTCCCTCCGGTCGGTAGATTAATTCTTTAGAGCCTTGGGTCTTATCTATGATGACCCGGATCGGATCTCTCAGGCCGAGACCAAGTTACGGGGTTTGCGGCAGGGAGAACGTTCCGCGGAGACCTATTGCTTTGAATTTAGGAGATGGGCTACGGATACTGAGTGGAACGATCCTGCTCTCCGCAGCTACTCCTGGAACTCCTGGCAAAAGCTTGGGTCATGTGAAAGGAGTCTGCTTTTGTTGTGGCAAGGAGGGACATTTGGTGAATATTTGTCCGTACTTGCAGCATCAAGGTGTAAACAAAAAGAAAAAAACGTTTAATCCCCAAATTACTATTGGTGGTGTCGGTGGGCAGCAAGAAAACCTACTTTTGTCTTTTACTGGTAGTACCCGTTTTCTCCTGGTTGCCGAGGTGGCGCTAGAGTCCAAAACTGTGAAAATCGAAGCATTTATCGACAGTGGGGCAGGGGTTAACTTGATTGATGGACAGTTTGTACGCATTCACGGGTTGACTACTAATGTATTAGAGAAAAGTATTTCTGTCTTTGCAATTGACTCAGCACCTCTCGCCCAAAATGCCTGTCGCAGGTAGTGAATAGAGATATTACTATTCGCCGGCGAACATAGCTTGTTCGCCGCGGCGGGCGAACATATGCGATGTTCGGTCCGCCCCCCTATTCGTCATCATTGAGCAAACTTTGACCCTGTACCTCACGGTCAGTAGACACATTCCAGCCAATCAGCAGCAGACCCCCCCTCCCAGACCCTCCCACCTCCTGGACAGCATCCATTTTAGATTCATTCGGAAGCTGCAGTCTCAGGCTACTTTCACACTTGCGTTTGGGGTTCCGCTTGTGAGTTCAGTTTGAGGGCTCTCACAAGCGGCCCCGAACGGATCCGTACAGCCCCAATGCATTCTGAGTGGATGCGGATGTGCAGTGTACTCAAGTTAGGCTTAAAAATGTTCCTGGGTGTTGTAGTGCAATCATGACACTAACCTGAGACGGCTGACTCTCTGCAAGGGCAGGTGATGATGAGAAATGTTCGTGACGCCAGTGCCAATTAAACGGTGGCACGCCGTTTGCTGATAGCAGGAATAACTGAGGAACCACGTGATGTTAAAGCAGAACTCAAACTTTAGTAGTCATCATACATGGACACAGATGGAAGCGCAGTTCCTTTGCAGACAGTTGGTTGCAGTACATTTGATGCAGGCAATATATATAGCAAGGTGACTTCAGAGTGTTAAACACAGGACTTGCAGTACAGGCGGCTTGCACTATACTCCTGACTGATCCTGGAACATAGAAACTCTTCTCCAAGGCCCGATACCCTAGCTCTGGCTTATATCCTTGGTTTTATCTCTATCAAGTACCTCCTCTGTTATCTTTAGTACCTCTTTCTTCTCTGGACTTGCCTCTGTCTCTCCCAGTTTCCTCAGGCTGGTTAACGGTGGTGCTCCTGCTTCTGCATATATATACTCAGGAGGGGAACCTTCTCCTTGGATCTGGAACCCGGTTACAGGGACTGCAATACCCTCTCCTGGTCTGCAGGCTCCAGGCCTGGACTTAACTCAGACATAGTCTGATCTCTAACACAGTCTAAATCTGCAACTTCAACTCCCCTTCCTTTCCCTGTCTGGGCCTTATATAAACTAGGGCTCCCTAGCTCCCTCTAGTGACCCAGAGCTGGAATGACACCCCTAGCAGGCCTGTACATGCACATTTCACAGTAACAGGGAAGTACATAACATTACATTACATTATACTTTATGAAGATGACTTATACCAACCTCCCCATAAATAAGGAGGGACGACAGCACACCAAGTGACCCTTTTGTAGTGACGGGCATTACAGTCCCCGTACACTACATACCCCGCTGCTTTAAGCTGAGTACGACCTCGTACTCCATCAGGGCTCGCCCAACTGGAATTTTCACCTGAAATAGAAATAGAGACATGCAGGCATACATACATGTAATTCATCTGCATTTACGTTCATATCAGGTCCAATTGGCAAAGGTGAAGGGTAGTGACAAGGGGCGTCGTTCTCTTCTCTCAGGATAGTGAATGGAACGGGGGCGCTGACCTGGCACAGCGTAACATTAATACCAGGATAGTCCATATGTGCAAATTGTCCTTAATAGAACAGCAAAACAATGTAAACAATTTAAAAGTTCTTGGAGGCTCAAAGAACAAATATGAGTCCGTACCCAGGTTCCTTTCTTGTAAATCACAGAGGCTCTCGTGCGGTGGAGTCCATCTCTGGGCACATTTCCTTAAACACAAAGATCTCAGAGGCTCAGGTACTTTTGAGTCTATCTCTGGGCACATTTCCTTGGAGTTCCGTTGCACAATAAAAATGACAGCTGAAAACAAGTGCGGTAATACCCCTGATCAACCTGAAAAGGGGGTTAAGGGTAAAAGGTGCAACTAAGGAACAGGCACAACTTGGTGTGAGATAGTAGAAGCAGGCAGGAGGTCCTGGAAACAAACGTGGCTTTGTTGACTTTATTATTTCAGTGGGTGACCACTACCACTGAGCCGTGGGTAAACTGGCAGCAGCAACAAAGGACCAGAAACATAGGACTCCTGTCCTGGAAGGGTTAACTTTTCAAAATCATCTCTTGGCAAAATAAATCAAAGGCCCAGCAGGCTAATTCAAAAGGGCGCATCATAATCACCCGGCTCTGCTGGCAAATAAGGGCTGTAGTAGTTCTCTACAGGAGGATGTGCCCACATTACAGTGTCAGGGGTCAGCTGCAAAGTGAAGGGACCCCTAAAAGGATTTGGCCCCATAGGCCTAGGGGTAAATACACTGGTGGACCGTACCGGTCCAGGCATAATTATAGTAGGCTGGGGTGGACTTGATACCGCCGCCGCAAGCGGTCCGGTGGGCTCTGTGCAGCAAGTCACAGGATTAGCGGGACTTCTTTGGGACCTTGACGGAGCAATGTTAGCAGAAGGTGGTTTATGGGTGGTGACAGGCACCCTTACCTCGTCCTCCTTAGGCGGCGTCTGGATCCTGGCGGTGGCAATCTTGCGCAGCTCCCGCAACTTTTCCTCCAGCCGGACGATCTGGTCACCTATACTTTCAGTCTCCGAATCGCTGTCCTCTGCTGGCGCCGCCGGCGCAGGTACGGTGCAGGATGCATCAGACGCGGCCGCTGAAGGCTCCGGTGGCGCATCTGGTCTCCTACCCTTCCGGATATTCTCCAGGGTAACGCGGAGTCCTTTGAGATTTTCCAGGTCTTGGATGGTCTTCTCCCGGCGAGGCAGCTCGGGGGACGGATAGGGACTCACCCATTTTTCCAACACGGTTGGCTGCCAAAATACATTAGGACCAATGAAAGAGCCCCGCTCCTGGAACGCGTGATGGGCTGGTTGTTCTGGAGACCGTTCAGGTTCCCGCTCACAGCCAGAATAGTCCTCTTCTGCCTCCCAGTCCTCCGGTTCCCTCTGGGGACGGGTCACGGCAGTTGCATATGGGCCTCGCAGACTCTCGGCAGGGGTGTACTCCACCTCCTCTCCTATGCTGGTATGAAGGGAGATAATCCCTCTTGACAGATCTCCTGTTAACATATAAGTCTCTGCCAGTTAGGTAGTCTTGTATGAACCCGTAGCCACGGGTCTTGTCAAAGGACACCACCAACCCCTTCCTCCTTTCCAGGCGGGGTTGGGTATTCGTGTGCCGCTCGTGAATCGACTTGGTTAGCTCTTCATAATATATTTTAGTTTTTGTATTTCTCTTTATAGCGGCCTCCCGAATCTCTGCCATTAACGCGGACCACTTGAAAGAGGGCTGAAAAAAGTCTCTCCAAGAGCCATAGCAGGGCTCTGGTTCTTTCTCCCGTGGCGGGCAGGCGGGTTTCTCCGGTCCCGGAGGGTAGGCCGGTGGAGCCTCCTCTGGCTCTACACCGATATCCGTCATTTTTGGTAACCTCAGGCGCGGACGTTGCAGCAAAGCAGTCCTCACTCCCCAACATGCTCGCCCCCCAGGTATTCCAGTATGTGGAAGGCGGAGTCCATGCTGGCAGACATGCAAATGTCCAGACAGGCGGTGGCGCCTGACCTTGAACCTTTTCCCGCTTTTTCAGTAAAAAGGCGCCAACTTTTCCCGCATTTTCGGGATGAAGATGACGCAGCAGTAAATCCAGCAAGCTCAGCGGCCATCTTTTAGCAAGAAACGCTGTCTATTCACTGACAGCAAGCAGGATGGTAAAAAGTCCATAAAACCACACTCCAATGTGGCGATTTCTTTCCTCTTGATAGCGCAACACTGCACAGCGCTTTTTGGAGATTTTAGGCACTTTGGGTATGTTTTTCAGTCCACAAAGTCCACTTTAATAAAACAGGCAATTTGTCACTTTGGTCACAGGGCAACTGTATAAGGCACAAAGTTCACGCTTCTTGCACTAGAAAGCGTGCGTATCCTGTTCGTGACGCCAAAAGAGAGGTGCAGCGTACTCAAGTTAGGTGTAGAAATGTTCCTGGGTGTTGTAGTGCAATAGACACTAACCTGAGACGGCTGACTCTCTGCAAGGGCAGGTGATGATAAGTAATGTTCGTGACGCCAGTGCCAATTAAACGGTGGCACGCCATTTGCTGATAGCAGGAATAACTGAGGAACCACGTGATGTTAAAGCAGAACTCAAACTTTAGTAGTCATCATACATGGACGCAGATGGAGGCGCAGTTCCTTTGCAGACAGCTGGTTTCAGTACATTTGATGCAGGCAATATATATAGCAAGGTGACTTCAGAGTGTTAAACACAGGACTTGCAGTACAGGCGGCTTGCACTCTATTCCTGACTGATCCTGGAACATAGAAACTCTTCTCCAAGGCCCGATACCCTAGCTCTGGCTTATATCCTTGGTTTTATAATGATCAAGTACCTCCTCTGTTATCTTTAGTACCTCTTGCTTTTCTGGACTTGCCTCTGTCTCTCCCAGCACTGACTCTAGAAACTTCTGAACTCCCCAGTCTCCTCAGGCTGATTAACGGTGGTGTTCCTGCTTCTGCATATATGAACTCAGGAGGGGAACCTTCTCCTTGGATCTGGAACCCAGTTACAGGGACTGCAATACCCTCTCCTGGTTTGCAGGCTTCAGGCCTGGACTTAACTCAGACATAGTCTGATCTCTAACACAGTCTAAATCTGCAACTTCCACTCCTCTTCCTTTCCCTGACCCGGCCTTATATCAACTAGGGCTCCCTAGCTCCCTCTAGTGACCCAGAGCTGGAATGACACCCCTAGCAGGCCTGTACATGCACATTTCACAGTAACAGGGAAATACATAGCATTACATTATGAAGATGACTGGTACCAACCTCCCCATAAATAAGGGGAAACGACAGCACACAAGTGACCCTTCTGTAGTGACGGTCATTACAGTTCCCGTACACTACAATAGGTAATGTGGAGATCACCTCCCTCCCTTTTCTGCACAGGTCACAGAGCATGCCCACTACTCTCTCCTATAGAATAGGTAATGTGGAGATCACCTCCCTCCCTTTCCTGCACAGGTCACAGAGCATGCCCACTACTCTCTCCTATAGAATAGGTAATGTGGAGATCACCTCCCTCCCTTTTCTGCACAGGTCACAGAGCATGCTCACTACTCTCTCCTATAGAATAGGTAATGGGGAGATCACCTCCCTCCCTTTCCTGCACAGGTCACAGAGCATGCTCACTACTCTCTCCTATAGAATAGGTAATGTGGAGATCACCTCCCTCCCTTTCCTGCACAGGTCACAGAGCATGCCCACTACTCTCTCCTATAGAATAGGTAATGTGGAGATCACCTCCCTCCCTTTTCTGCACAGGTCACAGAGCATGCTCACTACTCTCTCCTATAGAATAGGTAATGGGGAGATCACCTCCCTCCCTTTCCTGCACAGGTCACAGAGCATGCTCACTACTCTCTCCTATAGAATAGGTAATGTGGAGATCACCTCCCTCCCTTTCCTGCACAGGTCACAGAGCATGCTCTCTACTCTCTCCTATAGAATAGGTAATGTGGAGATCACCTCCCTCCCTTTCCTGCACAGGTCACAGAGCATGCTCACTACTCTCTCCTATAGAATAGGTAATGTGGAGATCACCTCCCTCCCTTTCCTGCACAGGTCACAGAGCATGCTCTCTACTCTCTCCTATAGAATAGGTAATGTGGAGATCACCTCCCTCCCTTTCCTGCACAGGTCACAGAGCATGCTCACTACTCTCTCCTATAGAATAGGTAATGGGGAGATCACCTACCTCCCTTTTCTGCACAGGTCACAGAGCATGCCCACTACTCTCTCCTATAGAATAGGTAATGTGGAGATCACCTCCCTCCCTTTCCTGCACAGGTCACAGAGCATGCTCACTACTCTCTCCTATAGAATAGGTAATGTGGAGATCACCTCCCTCCCTTTCCTGCACAGGTCACAGAGCATGCTCACTACTCTCTCCTATAGAATAGGTAATGTGGAGATCACCTCCCTCCCTTTTCTGCACAGGTCACAGAGCATGCTCATTACTCTCTCCTATAGAATAGGTAATGGAAATATCACCTACCTCCCTTTTCTACACAGGTCACAGAGCATGCCCACTACTCTCTCCTATAGAATAGGTAATGGGGAGATCACCTCGCTCCCTTTCCTGCACAGGTCACAGAGCATGCTCACTACTCTCTCCTATAGAATAGGTAATGGGGAGATCACCTCCCTCCCTTTCCTGCACAGGTCACAGAGCATGCTCACTACTCTCTCCTATAGAATAGGTAATGTGGAGATCACCTCCCTCCCTTTCCTGCACAGGTCACAGAGCATGCTCACTAGTCTCTCCTATAGAATAGGTAATGTGGAGATCACCTCCCTCCCTTTCCTGCACAGGTCACAGAGCATGCTCACTACTCTCTCCTATAGAATAGGTAATGGGGAGATCACCTACCTCCCTTTTCTGCACAGGTCACAGAGCATGCCCACTACTCTCTCCTATAGAATAGGTAATGTGGAGATCACCTCCCTCCCTTTCCTGCACAGGTCACAGAGCATGCCCACTACTCTCTCCTATAGAATAGGTAATGTGGAGAT